>NC_052163.1:2782048-2853092 GCF_902713615.1 Scyliorhinus canicula
GCTGTAGAAGGGGGAGGTTGTTGGGTGAGGACAGGAGTCGGCCATTGTTGGAGCTCAGCCGTGGCAGAATAGCCCCTTGGAGGAGGTGTGTGGGTTGGGGGGGGTTACTGTCACCAGTAGGACTGTCTGAAGGGTCCCTTTACAAGCGGAGGGACTCTTGCTTAATGCAGAATAGATGTCCCTGTCACCCATGTACCAGTAATCACCGCCCTTCAAATTCATTGACTGTGACCCTGTGACAAGTCTCTGTCTGCTGGAGCATCACATCAGGACAGAAAGATAGTCCGTTTAGCATAGTTGGACAATTGATAAGATAACTCCTGCGTGTTATTGCTGGACAGTTGGAGGAGCAGTTTTTGCAATAATCCCAACAATTCTGTTTGATTTTAATCACTCCGTTTTGAATTGAGATGGTAGAATCATGGTGCAGAAGAGAGGCCATTTGACCCATTGTGTTAAATCAATTAACCCGACTATCCTCAAACCTGCAAACGTTTCCCTGCCAATTCCCTTCTGAAAGTTGCATTCATAACTTGTATAACAAGTGTTATCCTCTTGCATCAGATATCAGGCAGGAATAGATGGATATCTGGGAGTTATTGTTGGCCTCTGCTAACTTTGAGGTTGAAGGGCAGGTCGCAGTGTGCCACCTGCTCTGCTCCACATGCGTGTGAGAGCAGCGTAGCCTGCCAACACCCGGAGCTTCCTTTCCTACTCACTGTGGAGAAGATCCTGTCCAGGCTTGTTGGCTTTCCTCCGTGATGTTGCTGAGAAAGTCAGTGTTGTGCTTGGGGAGTGCAGTGTTTGGAATTATTCAGCACATTACACCAGTTCTCTCCTCCCAGTTGTGACTCTCGAGATTCCAAACAACGCAGTTTAGGCGATGTCACAGAGTTTAGAAACATGTATTTAACTCGCACCGTTCTTGTACGCACCTGTACACCTCCCTGTTGTGTAAACTGTGTGGAGTATTGTGCCCTCTGCTGTATATAACAATGCTGATCCTGTAAGTGAAGAACAGGTTTGTTACACATTATGCTGCTCCCTCACCTAGGCTGACCAAAACAAATGATGAAAGGCCTTTTGGGATGCTCTTCACACACACACACACACACACACACACACACACACACAGTTCCATTGACCCAAAACAGTTTCCTGTCTCTCGTGGACTCTCGCCACCTCTGCTCCCTTTGTCTGATTTTTATTCTCATGTCAGTATTTTTCAGGAACTCTTTCTCGCTCTGTTATCTGCATTGAAAGGAATGCATAGGCCAGTGGCTGCTGTTCTGGGGCAGGTTTCACAGTGATGTTAGGCTGGAGAGGGCCATTCTGTGTGGGCTGGAGAAGGAAGAGACTCCCCTTGGGGGAAGCTTTTAAAGCAAATCTCCTCACGTTAAAAATAATGAACTTGCATTTCTATCGCAACTTTCACATCCTCGGGATGTTTCAAAGTGCTTCACAGCCAGTGAAATACTTCTGACTCGGAGCCACTGTTTAGGCAAATGTGACAACTCATTTGTACATAGCAGGATCCCACAAAGCAAATGAGAGAATTATCCAGTCAATCAGTTTCTGGCTGAGGAACAGAAGTTGGTCAGGACATGGGGCATCACCTTTTGCACTTTGAATAGTCACCTGTGATCTGTTAACCTGAATAGGCAGATCAGCCCTTAGTTTAATGTTTCATCTCAAAGACAGTGCCTCCAATGGGGCAGCCTCGGTACTGCCCACTGAGCAATGCAATATTCCTTCAGTACTGACCCTCTGACAGTGCAGCACTCCCTCAGCACTGACCCTCTGACAGTGCAGCACTCCCTCAGCACTGACCCTCTGACAGTGCAGCACTCCCTCAGTACTGACCCTCTGACAGTGCGGCGCTCCCTCAGTACTGACCCTCTGACAGTGCGGCACTCCCTCAGTACTGACCCTCTGACAGTGCGGCACTCCCTCAGTACTGACCCTCTGACAGTGCGGCACTCCCTCAGTACTGACCCTCTGACAGTGCGGCACTCCCTCAGTACTGACCCTCTGACAGTGCAGCACTCCCTCAGTACTGACCCTCTGACAGTGCAGCTCTCCCTCAGTACTGACCCTCTGACAGTGCGGTACTCCCTCAGTACTGACCCTCTGACTGTGCGGCACTCCCTCAGTACTGACCCTCTGACAGTGCAGCACTCCCTCAGTACTGACCATCTGACAGTGCAGCACTCCCTCAGTACTGACCCTCTGACAGTGCGGCTCTCCCTCAGTACTGAACCTCTGACAGTGCGGCACTCCCTCAGTACTGACCCTCTGACAGTGCGGCACTCCCTCAGTACTGACCCTCTGACAGTGCAGCACTACCTCAGTACTGACCCTCTGACAGTGCCGCACTCCCTCAGTCCTGACCCTCTGACAGTGCAGCACTCCCTCAGTACTGACCATCTGACAGTGCAGCACTCCCTCAGTACTGACCCTCTGACAGTGCGGCTCTCCCTCAGTACTGAACCTCTGACAGTACGGCACTCCCTCAGTACTGACCCTCTGACAGTGCGGCACTCCCTCAGTACTGACCCTCTGACAGTGCGGCTCTCCCTCAGTACTGAACCTCTGACAGTGCGGAGCTCCCTCAGTACTGACCCTCTGACAGTGCAGCACTACCTCAGTACTGACCCTCTGACAGTGCAGCACTCCCTCAGTACTGACCCTCTGACAGTGCAGCCAGCACTCCCTCAGTACTGACCCTCTGACAGTGCAGCTCTCCCTCAGTACTGACCCTCTGACAGTGCGGCACTCCCTCAGTACTGACCCTCTGACAGTGCGGCACTCCCTCAGTACTGACCCTCCTACAGTGCAGCATTCCCTCTGTCCTGACCCTCTGACAGTGCGGCACTCCCTCAGTACTGACCCTCTGACAGTGCAGCACTCCCTCAGTACTGACCCTCTGACAGTGCGGCACTCCCTCAGTACTGACCCTCTGACAGTGCGGCACTCCCTCAGTACTGACCCTCTGACAGTGCGGCACTCCCTCAGTACTGACCCTCTGACAGTGCGGCACTCCCTCAGTACTGACCCTCTGACAGTGCAGCACTCCCTCAGTACTGACCCTCTGACAGTGCGGCACTCCCTCAGTACTGACCCTCTGACAGTGCGGCACTCCCTCAGCACTGACCCTCTGACAGTGCAGCACTCCCTCAGTACTGACCCTCTGACAGTGCGGCACTCCCTCAGTACTGACCCTCTGACAGTGCAGCACTCCCTCAGTACTGACCCTCTGACAGTGCGGCACTCCCTCAGTACTGACCCTCTGACAGAGCGGCACTCCCTCAGTACTGACCCTCTGACAGTGCAGCTCTCCCCTCTGTGCTGCAGCTTTCTGCCGTCTTTCTCCATTTAAATACCATTCATCTCCTTTATTCTTCCTACCAACGTGCAGAACTTCACATTTCCCTACATTATATTCGATCTGCCACTTATTTGCCCACTCCTGTTTCTAAAATATTTTAATTGAAGATTTTCCATTTTTACAATACATTTTGCAACAAAACCAATATTTCTCTTGGGTGCTACACAAACCCCACATATCCAAATCACCAACCAGCCGTACTCACTCCTTTACCATGTTAACATCCCCAAACAAACAAAACAATCCCAAACCCCCCCAGCCCCCAGTAACTGATGGTAACTAAACCCTTAATGAACGGCTGCCCTTCAACTGACCCCTTGACGGTGACCGTGACTTTCTCCAGGTATAAGAATTCCATTAGATTCCCCAGCCATACCGATGCGCTGGACGGAGAAGAGGACCTCCACCCCAGCAGAACTCGCCTCCGAGCAATCAGCGAGGCGGAGGCAAGGACATCCGCCCTCACTCCAGTCTGCACCCCAGCGAGGCCGACACCTCCAAAATGTCGACCAGCTGACAAGGCTCTAGCTCAATATACAGAACTCAGCCTGGGAAGGTGCTGACCCCACACCTCACTATCTATAGGTCCCATCTCACTCTCCCACTTCACCATCACTCCTTTCACCAAATCCCAATCCTCCAACGCATCTACTGGTTCGCCTTCATCTATCCTACTCGTTACCACCTCAAAGAACTCTAATAAATTTGTCAGTCATGATTTCTCCTTCGTGAAGCCATGCTGACTCTTTGAATATATTATGCATTTCTAAATGTCCTGCTAATACCTCCTTTATAATGGACATTTTTCCAATGAAGAAAGCTATGCTAACTGGCCAATAGGTACTTATTTTTGGTCTCCCTTATTTTTTGAAAAAGAGTGTTACATTAACAGTTTTCCAATCCTCTGGGACTTTTCCAGAATTTAAGGATCCTTGCAAGTTAACTACCAGTTCATCCACTATCTCTGTAGCTACTTCTTTAATATCCTGGGATTCAATCCATGTCGGCCTTTAGCCTCATTAGCTTCCCCGCTACATTTTCCCAGTGATAGTTATTGTATTTATTTCTTACCCCTCTTGATTATTTAGTATTTTTGGAATGTTATTAATGTCGTCCACTGTGAAGACTGATGCAAAGTATTTGTCCAACTCCTCTTCCATTTCCTGGGTCTCCATTATTATTTTCCCCATCTCATTCTCCAAGGGGCCTATGCTCACTTTGGCGCCTCTGTTTTGTAACTGATTCCCAAGCGTTTGATTGCAAGAATGGTTGGGTGAGAAATACCTGACTTTTGGAGTAGTGCAATGTGGAAGTCAGCGCAGTGAGGTGTGAGTGTCTATCTCAGCTTGGACACGGTAAGGGCCAATACCATTGGCCTCACCCTCCTGGGTTAGGACAGGTAGATCAGGAGGAGTTAACTAGTTGACACTGCTGTGAGGCGTTAAAGGGACTGGCTGTGCTGCCCCTCACTGTTCAATATCTTTCCAAAATTCACTAGACTCGGAGATGAAGGACGGCTGATTGGATGAGCTGTTAGTACCTATGGGGCTATGTCCTGATGCAGGCAGGTGCCTTTGGGAAGATGTTACATGTATCTGTATGTGTGATTTCTTTATACTGATGGGTTTGATTGCTTCTCAATAGATAAAGATGTGTAAAAATGCCAATTACACTCGACCGTCAGATGCAAAAGTAACGACCACTCAGTTCCATCCAGCTGCTCAAGTGATACTAACTGCCGGTTTTGACCAGTCTGTCTCACTCTTTCAGGTACGATTCCCTGTTCTATCAGTACATTGACCACCGATACCATAACCTTGCAGTCTGTGTCCTTTCACATTGCAACATGATGTGAGTGAGCACAGCTGACGGTGGCCTAGGTGGGCATGTGTGGCCCACGGCGCGGGTGGATGCGGATTGTTGTGAGCCACACTGACTCAGACCAGCCAATGTTCATTCCGTTTCAGGTGGATGGAAAGACAAACCCGAAGATTCAGAGTATTCACCTGGAACGGTTTCCTGTATACAAAGCTCGCTTCAGCGCAGATGGAGAGCAGGTTATTGCCACAGGCATGCAAAACAAGATGTTCTACGTGTACGATATGATGGCTGGGAAGGTGGTTCCTGTCCACAATATCCGAGGTGAGAATTTCTGCCCATCTGAAAATATTGTTAGCTGAACAGCCAGCAATAATTATCACACGTTTCAATCCGAAGCCGCTGTTAATCTTTGACCCCTGAAGCTTGAATTTTTACAGAAGTCCTTTGTCAACTGGAAGTTTGTGCTTTAGATCAGAGAGAAGGGGAAACTACGCATACACAGCAAGTTTATTTAATTAATTTTTTTTAAACAAATGAATTTAGAGTGCCAGTGATTTTTATTTTTCCAATGATGGGGCAATTTAGCGTGGCCAATCCACCTACCCTGCACATCTTTGGGTTGTGGGGGTGGAACTTGCGCAGTCACAGGGAGAATGTGCAAAT
The DNA here is from genome assembly GCF_902713615.1 of Scyliorhinus canicula. NCBI lineage: Eukaryota > Metazoa > Chordata > Chondrichthyes > Carcharhiniformes > Scyliorhinidae > Scyliorhinus > Scyliorhinus canicula. The sequence goes on from NC_052163.1 coordinate 2,787,921, forward strand.
TGCACACTGACAGTGACCCAGAGCCGGGATCGATCCCGGATCCTCAGCGCCGTGAGGCCGCAGGGCTAACCCACAAAGGAACTTTAATTGTGGAGTGAACACAGACAGGTTTTGAAAGCGATGTTTGAAGAAACAGAGTGCAACAGAAAGGCAAAGTGGATTGAAAGGAGAGTTCTAAAGAACACAGGTGTGGCCAGTAAGAGATTGGCCTCGGGTGTAGCAGGGGGAGACCATGAGACCAGAGACTCAATGGGGGTTGCCTTGAAAATGCAGCAAAGAATACATTTCAGAAAAAATTAGATATGGAAAGAATGAGAATTATCTGCATCATTCCAACACAAGGGTATGTGAGTAACTGAGCTCTGAGTAATACTGAGCTCTGAGTAATACTGAGCTCTGAGTAATACTGAGCTCTGAGTAATACTGAGCTCTGAGTAACACTGACCTCTGTGAGTAACACTGAGCTCTGTAATACTGAGCTCTGAGTAACACTGAGCTCTGAGTAACACTGAGCTCTGTAATACTGAGCTCTGAGTAATACTGAGCTCTGTAATACTGAGCTCTGAGTAACACTGAGCTCTGAGTAACACTGAGCTCTGAGTAACACTGAGCTCTGAGTAATACTGAGCTCTGAGTAATACTGAGCTCTGAGTAATACTGAGCTCTGAGTAATACTGAGCTCTGAGTAATACTGAGCTCTGAGTAATACTGAGCTCTGAGTAACACTGACCTCTGTGAGTAACACTGACCTCTGTGAGTAACACTGAGCTCTGTAATACTGAGCTCTGAGTAATACTGAGCTCTGAGTAATACTGAGCTCTGAGTAATACTGAGCTGTGAATAATACTGAGCTCTGAGTAATACTGAGCTCTGAGTAATACTGACCTCTGAGTAACACTGAGCTCTGAGTAACACTGAGCTCTGAGTAATACTGAGCTCTGAGTAACACTGACCTCTGTGAGTAACACTGACCTCTGTGAGTAACACTGAGCTCTGTAATACTGAGCTCTGAGTAATACTGAGCTCTGAGTAATACTGAGCTCTGAGTAATACTGAGCTGTGAATAATACTGAGCTCTGAGTAATACTGAGCTCTGAGTAATACTGAGCTCTGAGTAACACTGAGCTCTGAGTAACACTGACCTCTGTGAGTAACACTGAGCTCTGAGTAATACTGAGCTCTGAGTAACACTGAGCTCTGTGAGTAACACTGAGCTCTGTGAGTAACACAGCTCTGTGAGTAACACTGAGCTCTGTGAGTAACACTGAGCTCTGTGAGTAACACTGAGCTCTGTGAGTAATACTGAGCTCTGAGTAACACTGAGCTCTGAGTAACACTGAGCTCTGAGTAACACTGAGCTCTGAGTAACACTGAGCTCTGAGTAACACTGAGCTCTGAGTAACACCGAGCTCTGAGTAACACCGAGCTCTGAGTAACACCGAGCTCTGATTAACACCGAGCTCTGAGTAACACCGAGCTCTGAGTAACACCGAGCTCTGAGTAACACCGAGCTCTGAGTAACACCGAGCTCTGAGTAACACCGAGCTCTGAGTAACACCGAGCTCTGAGTAACACCGAGCTCTGAGTAACACCGAGCTCTGAGTAACACCGAGCTCTGAGTAAACTGAGTGAGCTCTGTGAGTAACACTGAGTGAGCTCTGTGAGTAACACTGAGTGAGCTCTGTGAGTAACACTGAGTGAGCTCTGTGAGTAACACTGAGTGAGCTCTGTGAGTAACACTGAGTGAGCTCTGTGAGTAACACTGAGTGAGCTCTGTGAGTAACACTGAGTGAGCTCTGTGAGTAACACTGAGTGAGCTCTGTGAGTAACACTGAGTGAGCTCTGTAACACTGAGTGAGCTCTGTGAGTAACACTGAGTGAGCTCTGTGAGTAACACTGAGTGAGCTCTGTGAGTAACACTGAGTGAGCTCTGTGAGTAACACTGAGTGAGCTCTGTGAGTAACACTGAGTGAGCTCTGTGAGTAACACTGAGTGAGCTCTGTGAGTAACACTGAGTGAGCTCTGTGAGTAACACTGAGTGAGCTCTGTGAGTAACACTGAGTGAGCTCTGTGAGTAACACTGAGTGAGCTCTGTGAGTAACACTGAGTGAGCTCTGTGAGTAACACTGAGTGAGCTCTGTGAGTAACACTGAGTGAGCTCTGTGAGGAATACAGAGTGAGCTCTGTGAGGAATACAGAGTGAGCTCTGAGTAACACAGAGTGAGCTCTGTGAGGAATACAGAGTGAGCTCTGTGAGGAATACAGAGTGAGCTCTGTGAGGAACACAGAGTGAGCTCTGTGAGGAATACAGAGTGAGCTCTGTGAGGAACACAGAGTGAGCTCTGTGAGGAACACAGAGTGAGCTCTGAGTAACACAGAGTGAGCTCTGAGTAACACAGAGTGAGCTCTGAGTAACACAGAGTGAGCTCTGAGTAACACAGAGTGAGCTCTGAGTAACACAGTGAGCTCTGAGTAACACAGAGTGAGCTCTGAGTAACACAGAGTGAGCTCTGAGTAACACAGAGTGAGCTCTGAGTAACACAGAGTGAGCTCTGAGTAACACAGTGAGCTCTGAGTAACACAGAGTGAGCTCTGAGTAACACAGAGTGAGCTCTGAGTAACACAGAGTGAGCTCTGAGTAACACAGAGTGAGCTCTGAGTAACAGTGAGCGAGCTCTGAGTAACAGTGAGCGAGCTCTGAGTAACAGTGAGCGAGCTCTGAGTAACAGTGAGCGAGCTCTGAGTAGCAGTGAGCGAGCTCTGAGTAACAGTGAGCGAGCTCTGAGTAACACAGAGGGAGCTCTGAGTAACAGTGAGCGAGCTCTGAGTAACAGTGAGCGAGCTCTGAGTAACAGTGAGCGAGCTCTGAGTAACAGTGAGCGAGCTCTGAGTAACAGTGAGCGAGCTCTGAGTAACAGTGAGCGAGCTCTGAGTAACAGTGAGCGAGCTCTGAGTAACAGTGAGCGAGCTCTGAGTAACAGTGAGCGAGCTCTGAGTAACAGTGAGCGAGCTCTGAGTAACAGTGAGCGAGCTCTGAGTAACAGTGAGCGAGCTCTGAGTAACAGTGAGCGAGCTCTGAGTAACAGTGAGCGAGCTCTGAGTAACAGTGAGCGAGCTCTGAGTAACAGTGAGCGAGCTCTGAGTAACAGTGAGCGAGCTCTGAGTAACAGTGAGCGAGCTCTGAGTAACAGTGAGCGAGCTCTGAGTAACAGTGAGCGAGCTCTGAGTAACAGTGAGCGAGATCTGAGTAACAGTGAGCGAGCTCTGAGTAACAGTGAGCGAGCTCTGAGTAACAGTGAGCGAGCTCTGAGTAACAGTGAGCGAGCTCTGAGTAACAGTGAGCGAGCTCTGAGTAATACTGAGCTCTGAGTAATACTGAGCTCTGAGTAATACTGAGCTCTGAGTAATACTGAGCTCTGAGTAACACTGAGCTCTGAGTAACACTGAGCTCTGAGTAACACTGAGCTCTGAGTAACACTGAGCTCTGAGTAACACTGAGCTCTGAGTAACACTGAGCTCTGAGTAACACTGAGCTCTGAGTAACACTGAGCTCTGAGTAACACTGAGCTCTGAGTAATACTGAGCTCTGAGTAATACTGAGCTCTGAGTAATACTGAGCTCTGAGTAATACTGAGCTCTGAGTAACACTGAGCTCTGTGAGTAACACTGAGCTCTGTGAGTAACACTGAGCTCTGTGAGTAACACTGAGCTCTGTGAGTAACACTGAGCTCTGTGAGTAACACTGAGCTCTGTGAGTAACACTGAGCTCTGTGAGTAACACTGAGCTCTGTGAGTAATACTGAGCTCTGAGTAACACTGAGCTCTGAGTAACACTGAGCTCTGAGTAACACCGAGCTCTGAGTAACACCGAGCTCTGAGTAACACCGAGCTCTGAGTAACACCGAGCTCTGAGTAACACCGAGCTCTGAGTAACACCGAGCTCTGAGTAACACCGAGCTCTGAGTAACACCGAGCTCTGAGTAACACCGAGCTCTGAGTAACACCGAGCTCTGAGTAACACCGAGCTCTGAGTAACACCGAGCTCTGAGTAACACCGAGCTCTGAGTAACACCGAGCTCTGAGTAACACCGAGCTCTGAGTAACACCGAGCTCTGAGTAACACCGAGCTCTGAGTAACACCGAGCTCTGAGTAACACCGAGCTCTGAGTAACACCGAGCTCTGAGTAACACCGAGCTCTGAGTAACACCGAGCTCTGAGTAACACCGAGCTCTGAGTAACACCGAGCTCTGAGTAACACCGAGCTCTGAGTAAACTGAGTGAGCTCTGTGAGTAATACTGAGTGAGCTCTGTGAGTAACACTGAGTGAGCTCTGTGAGTAACACTGAGTGAGCTCTGTGAGTAACACTGAGTGAGCTCTGTGAGTAACACTGAGTGAGCATTGTGAGTAACACTGAGTGAGCTCTGTGAGTAACACTGAGTGAGCTCTGTGAGTAACACTGAGTGAGCTCTGTGAGTAACACTGAGTGAGCTCTGTGAGTAACACTGAGTGAGCTCTGTGAGTAACACTGAGTGAGCTCTGTGAGTAACACTGAGTGAGCTCTGTGAGTAACACTGAGTGAGCTCTGTGAGTAACACTGAGTGAGCTCTGTGAGTAACACTGAGTGAGCTCTGTGAGTAACACTGAGTGAGCTCTGTGAGCAACACTGAGTGAGCATTGTGAGTAACACTGAGTGAGCTCTGTGAGGAATACAGAGTGAGCTCTGTGAGGAATACAGAGTGAGCTCTGTGAGGAATACAGAGTGAGCTCTGTGAGGAATACAGATGGGCTCTGTGAGTAACACAGAGTGAGCTCTGTGAGTAACACGGAGTGAGCTCTGTGAGTAACACGGAGTGAGCTCTGTGAGGAACACGGAGTGAGCTCTGTGAGGAACACGGAGTGAGCTCTGTGAGGAACACGGAGTGAGCTCTGTGAGGAACACGGAGTGAGCTCTGTGAGGAACACGGAGTGAGCTCTGTGAGGAACACGGAGTGAGCTCTGTGAGTAACACGGAGTGAGCTCTGTGAGTAACACGGAGTGAGCTCTGAGTAACACGGAGTGAGCTCTGAGTAACACGGAGTGAGCTCTGAGTAACACAGAGTGAGCTCTGAGTAACACAGAGTGAGCTCTGAGTAACACAGAGTGAGCTCTGAGTAACACAGAGTGAGCTCTGAGTAACACAGAGTGAGCTCTGAGTAACACAGAGTGAGCTCTGAGTAACACAGAGTGAGCTCTGAGTAACACAGAGTGAGCTCTGAGTAACACAGAGTGAGCTCTGAGTAACACAGAGTGAGCTCTGAGTAACACAGAGTGAGCTCTGAGTAACACAGAGTGAGCTCTGAGTAACACAGAGTGAGCTCTGAGTAACACAGAGTGAGCTCTGAGTTGAGTAACACAGAGTGAGCTCTGAGTAACACAGAGTGAGCTCTGAGTAACACAGAGTGAGCTCTGAGTAACACAGAGTGAGCTCTGAGTAACACAGAGTGAGCTCTGAGTAACACAGAGTGAGCTCTGAGTAACACAGAGTGAGCTCTGAGTAACACAGAGTGAGCTCTGAGTAACACAGAGTGAGCTCTGAGTAACACAGAGTGAGCTCTGAGTAACACAGAGTGAGCTCTGAGTAACACAGAGTGAGCTCTGAGTAACACAGAGTGAGCTCTGAGTAACACAGAGTGAGCTCTGAGTAACACAGAGTGAGCTCTGAGTAACACAGAGTGAGCTCTGAGTAACACAGAGTGAGCTCTGAGTAACACAGAGTGAGCTCTGAGTAACACAGAGTGAGCTCTGAGTAACACAGAGTGAGCTCTGAGTAACACAGAGTGAGCTCTGAGTAACACAGAGTGAGCTCTGAGTAACACAGAGTGAGCTCTGAGTAACACAGAGTGAGCTCTGAGTAACACAGAGTGAGCTCTGAGTAACACAGAGTGAGCTCTGAGTAACACAGAGTGAGCTCTGAGTAACACAGAGTGAGCTCTGAGTAACAGTGAGCGAGCTCTGAGTAACAGTGAGCGAGCTCTGAGTAACAGTGAGCGAGCTCTGAGTAACAGTGAGCGAGCTCTGAGTAACACAGAGCGAGCTCTGAGTAACACAGAGCGAGCTCTGAGTAACACAGAGCGAGCCCTGAGTAACACAGAGCGAGCCCTGAGTAACACAGAGCGAGCCCTGAGTAACACAGAGCGAGCTCTGTGAGTAACAGTGAGCGAGCTCTGTGAGTAACAGTGAGCGAGCTCTGAGTAACAGTGAGCGAGCTCTGAGTAACAGTGAGCGAGCTCTGAGTAACAGTGAGCGAGCTCTGAGTAACAGTGAGCGAGCTCTGAGTAACAGTGAGCGAGCTCTGAGTAACAGTGAGCGAGCTCTGAGTAACAGTGAGCGAGCTCTGAGTAACAGTGAGCGAGCTCTGAGTAACAGTGAGCGAGCTCTGAGTAACAGTGAGCGAGCTCTGAGTAACAGTGAGCGAGCTCTGAGTAACAGTGAGCGAACTCTGAGAGGAATACTGAGCGAGCTCTGTGAGGAATACTGAGCGAGCTCTGAGTAATACTGAGCGAGCTCTGTGAGTAACAGTGAGCGAGCTCTGTGAGTAACAGTGAGCGAGCTCTGAGTAACAGTGAGCGAGCTCTGAGTAACAGTGAGCGAGCTCTGAGTAACAGTGAGCGAGCTCTGAGTAACAGTGAGCGAGCTCTGAGTAACAGTGAGCGAGCTCTGAGTAACAGTGAGCGAGCTCTGAGTAACACAGAGTGAGCTCTGAGTAACAGTGAGCGAGCTCTGAGTAACAGTGAGCGAGCTCTGAGTAACAGTGAGCGAGCTCTGAGTAACAGTGAGCGAGCTCTGAGTAACAGTGAGCGAGCTCTGAGTAACAGTGAGCGAGCTCTGAGTAACAGAGTGAGCTCTGAGTAATACTGAGTGAGCTTTGTGAGGAATACTGAGCGAGCTCTGAGTAATACTGAGCGAGCTCTGTGAGTAACAGTGAGCGAGCTCTGAGTAACAGTGAGCGAGCTCTGAGTAACAGTGAGCGAGCTCTGAGTAACAGTGAGCGAGCTCTGAGTAACAGTGAGCGAGCTCTGAATAATACTGAGCGAGCTCTGAGTAACACAGAGCGAGCCCTGAGTAACACAGAGCGAGCTCTGAGTAACAGTGAGCGAGCTCTGAATAATACTGAGCGAGCTCTGTGAGTAATACTGAGCGAGCTCTGTGAGTAATACTGAGCGAGCTCTGTGAGTAATACTGAGCGAGCTCTGAGTAACAGTGAGCGAGCTCTGAGTAACAGTGAGCGAGCTCTGAGTAATACTGAGCGAGCTCTGTGAGTAATACTGAGCTTGCACTGTTTTCTAACACTTAACTGTCATTCTTCATCACCTTGTTCATGGTGTGAGTTTTTGCTGAATGGGCCGAGGAGGAGGGAGAGCTTCCTGACACTGGTCCCTGCAGAATGGGAGCCTGCTCTGTTTTCCACAACGTAGATGAGAATGTGTCTTACTGTAAAGGGATTGCTCTGTGCATGTGTAGTAACTGGAGTGTAGTATTTAAAAAGCGTCATTCCCATTCAGGTGCCCTGATAGTCCCCTTCCTGATTATTCTAGGAAGGGCCAGGTTGCCACAGCAACACAAAGACATGTTGGTGTAACGTTAGAGCATTCAGACAGGTCACCAAGACTGTCAGCTGGGATTACTCAGCAGGTCTGGCAGTATCTGTGGAGAAACTGAGAGATAATCACCATGAAACGTTCATTTTGCTTCTCTTCACAGAAGCTGCCTGACCTGGTGAGAATTTCCAACATTTTCTGCTTTCCGATTTCCATCATCTGCAGTATGTTGATTTTGTACCCTGGCTTGCTGCTTTTCCCTGATTCCTGTGTTTGCTTTACTCTGCCGTTAAAGCTCTTTGGTGTTTGCATTTGTAGGGCTAAGAGAATGGAAAATTACCGAGTTTGAAGTTTCACCAGATGGCTTGTTTCTGCTCCTCATTGGGACCTCCGGGTATCTGCACCTTCTCTCCATGAAGGTAAGTTGCAAAGGATCAACTCTAATCTACTGGGACTGTGTAACACTGAGTTTAGTATAAGTGTGGCTATGATGACACTGTTTAAGTCACTAACTTCAGTAGAAAGCAGCAGATTGCACTTATATCGCCCTTTTAACTGAATAAAATATCTCCAGGCACTTCACAGAAGTGTTGAAGAACAACATTTGATTCCAGGCTGTGTAAAGAAATAAAAGCTTGGTTAAAGAGATAAGCTTGAAGAAACATCTTGAAGGAAGAAAGCAGTAGAGAAACGGAGTGAGGTTTAGAGAGGGAGCTCCAGCGCTCAGGGCCCAGCAGCTGAAGGCACGGCCGCCAATGGTGGAATGATTAAATTCAGAATTGCTCAAGATATTAGAATTGGGGGCAGCAGTGGGTAGCATCGCTGCCTCACGGTGCCGAGGTCCCAGGTTCGATCCCGGCTCTGGGCCACTGTCTGTGTGGAGTTTGCACATTCTCCCCGTGTCTGCGTGGGTTTCACCCCCACAACCCAACGATGTGCAGAGTAGGTAGATTGGCCACGCTAAATTAGTCATACTTTTTAAAAAAAATTTAGAGTACCCAATTATTTTTTCCAATTAAGGGGCAATTTAGCGTGGCCAATTCACCTAACCTGCACATCTTTGGGTTGTGGGGGCGAAACCCACGCAGACACGGGGAGAATGTGCAAACTCCACACGGACAGTGACCCAGGGCCGGGATTCGAACCCGGGTCCTCAGCGCCGTAGGCAGCAATGCTAACCACTGTGCCACCGTGCTGCCCCTGGCCACGCGAAATTGACCCTTAATTGCAAAAGAAATGAATTGGACACTCTAAATTTATATATTAAAAAAAAAATTGGAAGATTGTAGTGATCTCGGGATAAACTTACAGACAAACAAATTTAACGTGTAATTTTGCTTAAAGAAAGTCGCAATTGGTGTTAAATCTTGCAGCCTTTCCTCGTCACCAAAATTTGGAAACCTGTTGTAAATTTATTAGATGTGTCTCGTCTGAGTGGAGCTTCTGGACATTTGCCCATCAGTTAGTCTGGAGCAGGACTTTGACTTCATCAGTGAGATCGCTGAGAATCTAGACTCGGACATTCTGCTACTTAATCTCTCAGTTTTATTAAGAAAGGCAGCATGGCGGCGCAGTGGTTAGCACTGCTGCCTCACGCCTCTGAGGTCCCAGGTTCGATCCCGGCTCAGGGTCACTGTCTGTGTGGAGTTTATTCATTCTCCCCGAGTTTTGCGTGGGTTTCGTCCCCACAACCCAAAGATGTGCAGGCTAGGTGGATTGGCCATGATAAATTGCCCCTTAATTGGAAAAAGGTAATTGGTTACTGTAAAAAAAAATTTAAAGTTCACAAGAAGGTTAAAGTTCACATGTGCACACCATGTGAATACTGAGATTATGTGCCCTGTATCACTGAGAAAACCCACTACTGACAGGCCAAGTTAATTAGCTTTCAGCATTGCCTTGTTCATTATGCAGGTGGTTACCTAGATTAAATTGCAGTGTTATTACTTTGCTCTGAAAATTACAGGTCATCTGTCACATCAGATATGTGTCACCTGGGAATTGGCACAGCTTGAATTTTTTATGCCCATAGATTAGTTTGGGAATGACTGCTGGAGTTGGTTCTGTATTCATGCTGAGGCTGAGGACATGATTGTGTGGTCGCCTTGTCCTTTCTTATTCACTATGCAGCGCATATTCGCAACCTGTGACACTGCAGGATGTCCTCACAGTGCCTTACTGCTAGTCTGGCACCAGCCACGAGAGGAGGCCGTAAACTGGCATTCCCCCACCCCTCCCCTCCCACACAACCGCAGGATTTCCCCTGAAGGGTGAGGTTGAGGTTCAGAACGCCTGGTTCTCCAGGCGGATGCCTTTACCACTTTGTGTCTCAGAAAGAATCCAAAGTCGTTTCAGAGTTCAGAGGCGTGTCAGGCAGGTACTGGCTGCTCGGAAATGTCGTGATCTCTTTCCTCTACTTCCCAGCAAATGTTACTCGTGTTAGGAAATAGATGTAATTTAAAGTAATTTATATTTGTCTTCATGTGTATTAGGAATAAGATATAGCTTTAAGTTTGAACTTAATTAATATTTCTGCAGTTGAGAAGAATTTCCATTTTAGTTTCACATTAAAAGAGTTTTACAACTAAGGCAGTGCAGTGGTTAGCACTGCTGCCTCACAGCTCCAGGGTCCCGGGTTCAATTCCAGTCTCAGTTGACAGCCTGTGTGGAGTCTGTACGTTCTCCCTGTGTCTGCGTGGGTTTCCTCCGGGTGCTCCGGTTTCCTGCCACAATCCAAACGATGTGCAGGTTGGGTGGATTGACTGTGCTAAATTGTCCTGTGTTCAAAAAGATTAGGTGGGGTTACGGGGTAGGTTGGAGGCGTAAGTAGGGTGCTCTTTCCAAGGGCCGGTGCAGACTCGATGGGTCAAATGGCCTCCTTCTGCACTGTAAATTCTATGAAGACAAATATAGGGTATAAGAAGCTGTGTTGTTGCAACCAGGGGTCCACATAGAGAGCAAAAGCAGTTAGTTCAGTTTAGGGAAGGACAGTGTAATTGGAAGCCGGATTCCTGCCAAAACAGGCAGCAAAGGGACAAAACACAATTCCCAAACTGAAGCAGAAAATTCCAGAAACTAGGGAATGGGAAGAAGAAAGTTCCAGGATGAATATTTTATTTTCTTTGGGATGTGGGCATCGCTGGCTGGGCCAGCTTTTAATCCCCCTCCCTGAGAGCATTCAAGAATCAATCACATTGCTGTGGGTCTGGAGTCACATGTAGGCCAGACCGGGTAAGGACGGCAGATTTCCCCTTCCCGAAAGGACATCAGTCAACCAGGTGGGGTTTTCCGACAATCGCCATGGTTTCACGGTCACTTTTAATTCCAGATTTTTAAAAAATGAATGAAAATTTCACCATCTACCTTGGTGGGATTCGCACTCGGTGGGGCAGGGGCAGAGCATCACAGTGCCAGGGACCGGGTTCAATTCTGGCTTTGGGTGACTCTGTGCGGAGTCTGTACGTTCTCCCCGTGTCTGCGTGGGTTTCCTCCCACAGTCCAGAGATGTACAGGTTAAGTGGATTGGCCATGCTAAATTGTCCAAAGGATGGGGCAGGGTAGTTGACCTACGTAGGGTGCTCTTTCAAAGGGTCGGTGCAGAGTTGTTGGGCCGAATGGCCTCCTTCTGCACTGTCGGGATTCTATGAAGAGTGAGGAGCAAAGAGAGACTCCAAAAGAGACAAGTGAGGTGGGCTTGTGATAAACCAGAGATCGAAGTTGACCCAAAGGCTGATGACACTGAACACGGACAGTGGTGAACACAGCTGGGTATCTGAGGGATTGTGTGGAAAGGAAGCTAATTGGATGTGACGACCCAGGGGAGGAACATCGAAACAACAAGTTGAAACCCTGGAGGTGGATCCTTAGTGATGAGATCGGAGATAAAGTGTTGTTTGGCAGAAGATGCCCAGGTGTATTCTTGGAGAGCGGATGGAAACCCTCTTGTGAAAAGCTGAGTTTTAGTGAAAGCAGTTGGGTGGGAATTGATGAGAAATCTGTAGAAGCTGTTTGAGTGGTAACCTGTCAGTTCAGTGTTGGGTGTCTGACCACACAGTTTGCCTATTGGTGTGTACTCGCTGAGAATACTCCAGTATAAGATAAAGTTTGTAACTTGCGATATCCTTAAAATCTGTACGTATCTGTAAAGGTATTGTTGGGTGACAAAGTGGTATATTTTGTGAAAAGGTTCAGTCAGCTGACTCCGGTGACTGTTCAGTAGTTGCGTTCAGATGGGATCGTAACACCAGGAGTGGGTCTTTTCTTCCCTACCCCAAGCTCACACTAGGGATCGGTTCCTTTTTATGTGTTGTTGTGACCTGTGCATTCACCCACAGAGTTGCAAGCTGCACCAATTTTGTACGACAGTAAATGTTTCTGTTCAATTGATGGCCCAACATGTAGTGGCAGAAAATTCTAAATGTCTGTCCATATTCCTACTGCAGACTAAAGAATTTGTGGGTAGTATGAAAGTCAATGGACGGGCAATCGCAGCCAGCTTCTCTCCTGATGGGAGCATGATCTACACAAACTCTGGTAAGCAGATACTATGCTCTGGATTTATTAATAGGCTCGGGTGGGGCATAGGGAGGGAACCGGAAGGTCAGTAACAGACTAGGGGTCAAACTGGGATGTTTGGTATTGCAATGGTTAACCCCTTTCCTAATTAAGCAATTAGGAGATATGAAGGTTGTTTTATTAAAAATAGAAGGGTTGTCCTTTAATCTGAGAATATTGTACATGTAGAAGCATTAGTGGTTCGCTGATTTCTACATAATTTACAATAGTCCGAGATGACAAATTGACCATTTCAGTGTTGTGCTGTAATTTTGCAGCGAGAATCATTGATCCCATTGAACGGTGAAACAGGCTCAAGGGCTGAACGACCCACCCCTGGTTTAGCTCACTGAGCTAAATCGCTGGCTTTTAAAGCAGGCCAGCAGCACGGTTCGATTCCCGTACCAGCCTCCCCGGACAGGCACCGGAATGTGGCGATAGGGGCTTTTCACAGTAACTTCATTGAAGCCTACTCGTGACAATAAGCGATTTTCATTTTCATATTGTACCCGCATTCTTTTCCCAGTGGGACAGCTCATTCCTGGTATGATGCCTCGGAAGTATCAGACATTATGTAGAGCACTGTAAATGGGGCCAATTTATTGAACTTTACTGAAAGAGTGCTCTGGCTGAGCTGGTCTAGTAGCCGGCATTGACACTGATGGTTCTATTGGCTGGGCCAGAATTTTAGTCAATGTTTTAATGCAATACTTTGTGCTCTTGTTCTAGATGAAGGAGAAGTTTACATTTGGGACGTGAAGAGTAGGAAGTGTCTGACCAGGTTCATTGATGAAGGCTGCTTGAGAGGGACGTGTATTGCTGTGTCTCGGAACGGGCAGTATGTAGCTTGTGGGTAGGTGAAGCTTTGTGTCCCTATTTCCAACAATATTTTGACGGTAAAACAAGAATGCAATTGATATCTTTCCATATCTGCCAGTCTTTATCTTTCCAAGGTTTTCAGCGTCCTCCATGGATTCTCTGTCAGGCGCCCCTGATGATTGCGTTTCTCCAGAGCTTGGCTAAAGGTCATCGTAACTGATTCCCGAAACAAGGGTATTGCACCCGATCTAAATAATAGAGGGTGTCAAAACCCACCCAAGTAATCATCATCTTTGACGATCGCTCACTAACAAGAACGATTGTCCACTTAAGAAACTCCATATTATTGGTTATGGGTTCTGTAGGTTCTTCCATGGCTGATGATCCCGATCCTAGAGCAGCATCTTTGACCGCACATAAAACATAGAACAGCACAGATGTTGTGCCGAGCAATGATCACCCCACTTAAACCCACATACCCCTAACCCAACAATCCCCCCATTAACCTTTACACTACGGGCAATTTAGCATGGCCAATCCACCTAACCCGCACATCTTTGGACTGTGGGAGGAAACCGGAGCACCCGGAGAAAACCCACGCACACACGGGGAGGACGTGCAGACTCCACACAGACAGTGACCCAGCCGGGAATCGAACCTGGGACCCTGGAGCTGTGAAGCATTGATGCTAACCACCATGCTACCGTGAGGCCCTATATTCGGCATGTGTTTTCTGGAGATGCGATTGGTCCTTGGATTCAGGATTACTGGTATTCTTTTCTCAGGCTCCTCTTCCAGGCCTCCTCTTGCCATCGGGTATCCTCAAAGAAATATGTCTCTTCAATAGTAGATCTCTTTTGAACAAGGGTCTCCAGGCATTGTTGCCTATGATGCTGGTCATTGACTTCGGGAAGCAAAGTACTGTCCACACCCCTGTCTGCATCAAAGGGGCCGAGGTGGAGGTGGTTGACAGCTTCAAATGCCTAGGGTGCACATCACCAACAATCTGTCCTGGTCCACCCACGTCGACACTATGACCAAGAAAGCACAACAGAGCCTATACTTCCTCGGGAAACTTAAAGAAATTCGGCATGTCCACATTGACTTACCAATTTTTACAGATGCACTATAGAAAGCAACCAGTGGCAGCTGAGGATTTTGAGATTTCACGGTCCTGTCCCCATACGTCTCGTTGATGGCGGCAGGGCTAGTCTGTGTGTGGGGTGTGCTGGGTTCCTTTAGGTAGACACCTTTTAACGTGGGTGTGCCGTTGCATATCAGCAGACACATGGTCCAGTTCCAGTAGCAAGGGAAGCTCGTGACTGGGAATCTCCCTCCTGCTGCAGCCTTCATCCACCATCGCAGCCCTTTATACCATTCGAGTATCTTCCGTCTGATTCACCGTTGATGACTTGTTTTGGATTGCACTTTGTCTGGTTCCTCCCCTCTGACTCTGTCGCCATGGGCGACCCTGATAGGAGTTGAAGACTCCTGACGGCATTGCTCTCGGGATCAACGGAATGTTCAAGCCTCCACCGCGGCAAGGTGGTAATCCAAGGAAAGCACCTTAGTAAATGGGGGTATGAAGGATTGAACCAGGTTTGTGTAACAATGACTGCATTTACTTGCTGTGTCACTGTGGGAGCTCAGCTTCACTTCCTTAGACACTCCAGGTGATTACACTTCCTCCCCATCTCCTTGGTAATTGTCCATTTAAATAGTTTTTTAAATCTATTAAAACAGATCAGAAGTATTTATTCTGAATCCCAGCAGTGAATTGCTATTTGAGCTCCGATACACCCCAGGTTTCGGGAATCCCAGTGACAATTTGTGTCGAGAGATTTTGAGTTCTCTCTGATCCATTCCCTGGCCAGATACAAACCACTCAACAGATTTGATGCTAAGCTTTTTCAACAGGATCAGAAAATAGCACCATAATCCCCCGTTAATCCATGGTGGATCCATTACTTTGTGCTTATTGCTTTCAGACCTTAATAGTGGTGCCTGCAAGAGGATTACAATACAACCGTCTCATTAGAGTTACTGGGCAGGGCTGGGACTTTCTCTCTTCCTGTTACTGAACTGGGATTTAATATTAATTTTACTGTCCTTAATCAGCTTGTTCTAACTCTGCAATTCCATGGCTTCCTTTAATTTATTTCCAAGATAAATATCACTACCTCGCCAACCTTCAACCCCCTATCACAGTCCTTGTGTAAACTGAGCGATTACAGTACTTGCCCTTTTAATTCAAGGTTTCATGTGACTGCAGTTAGAAATGACCTTCAGCTCTGCTTATTAAACATGGAGAGCCACATCAGGGACCAGCTCTACTCGCCACATTTCCCCCACTTTGAGTTCAATTTGAGTTCTCTCTCCTATTGTCTTACTTTACTAGAAAACATGCATCGTTTTTATGTGCTGCAAATCAGCTTAAACTAATAAAAATTCAAGCCTGCACTCCACAGACCCGGTAAGTAAATTCTCACAGGTCAGAAATGTGACTGGATTTGATTGGGAAAATAATGGGCTTTAAGGATGAATCCAGGGCGTGAATCAGTTCCCAGGAGGTGTGTTAAGTGTGATTAGTCTGTCTCACCCAGTGAACCGTTCCATCGCCATTCCTATGTTGCAAATGCCTCTTTGAACATAATAATGGTCAGGATCTCATTGTATAGGTGGGCCACTGGGAAATGTCCTCTTACAGGTTAATACCACTATTAAGGTCTGAAAGCAATAAGCACAAAGTAATGGATCCACCATGGATTAACAGGGGATTATGGTGCTATTTTCTGATCCTGTTGAAAAAGTTTAGCATCAAATCTGTTGAGTGGTTTGTATCTGGCCAGGGTATGGATCAGACAGAAATCAAAATCTCTCGACACAAATTGTCACTGGGATTCCAAAAATGTGGGGTGTGTCGGAGCTCGATTCCTGGGATTCAGAATAAATACTTCTGATCTGTTTCAGTATATTTTAAAACTGTTTAAATGCACAATTACCAAGGAGATGGGGAGGAAATGTCATCATCTGGAGTGTCTATGGAAGGTGAGCTCAGCTCCCACAGTGACACAGCAAGTAAATGCAGACATTGTTACACAGGCCTGATTCAATCCCTTGTTGCTCTTGCCAGGATCTGTTACAATGCCCTTTATTACTGGGATCAGTTCCAAATGCCCTTATTTCAAGGGCTATGATGGCCCTCTGGATAAACTGATTGTTGGTAAGTGCAAATGCACGTCCTGTAAACTTGCCTGCTCTCCAGCATCCCCTCAGGGAGTGCTGCATTGCAGGAGGTGCCATCTTTAGAGTGTAGCCCTTCCAGCTCATGAGGCGCTCTTTGACTTGTTTTATGTTGCCCTTTTTTAAAATAAAGTTAGAGTACCCAATTCTTTTTTTCCCTCCAATTAAGGGGCAGTTTAGCGTGACCAATCCACCTACGCTGCACATCTTTGGGTAGTGGACGGGGAAAATATGCAAACTCCACACGGGCAGTGACCCGGGGCCAGGATCGAACCCTGGTCCTCGGTGCCGTGAGGCAACAGTGCTAATCACTGCACCACCGTGCTGCCCATTCTCATGGTGTCCTAATAACATTCCTTCCTCAACTCTCGCTCCCCAAGTAGTCCCTCGAAGCAAGGAGAATGCTTGCCACAGTGCCCCTGACAACAGTTTGCTTGTGGAGTTTTATAACATACACTGTAGCTATCACTAAGTTCTGGCTGAACCGGGAACTTACTACTTGCCATCCGAAATATTGGAGGGATTTAAAGGTCGTTAATCAACCTGTTTTGCCACCTTCCATGATCATCGGGTTCCGGCGAGGGTCTTGAACCCAGAGCTTCCAGTCAGGGGTAGGGGTGCAAGCCAGTGTATAACAACACTTTCCTCTACCCTCAGCTAACAAGTTCCCCAGGTTATCCATCACTGAGGATTTACCTGCTCTCCTGTCTTGATTTGTTGTAGACTAGTAAATTGATGAAGATTGTTCACTGGATTAGCTAACAACTCCATTATTATTAAACCATACGACTATCAGAAAGTGGAGCAGGCTCAAAGGACCTACTCCTCCTATGGTTTATTAGTTTAAAGGGTCGTTAGTGCGTGGAATTCTCTTCCCCGGAAAATGGTGGAGGCTGGGTCTGTAAATTTATTCAAGGCTGAGTTACACAGATTTTTATTAGGCAACGGAGTCGAGGGTTATTGTGGGGGCGAGACAGGAAAGTGGTGCTGAGATCACAACCAGATCTTCTGGAATGCTGGAGCAGGCTTGAAGGGCCGAATGGCCATTCCTCGGTTTCTAGATGGATTGTGGTCTTCGAGTGCGTCCTCTGTTCCTAGTGAACAGTGAAAAGAAGCTTCTTGTGCATCGAGTATGTTTAATTAGGTTGACTATGGAACCATGGTAATTCATTGCACATGAAGTGTTTCATTGTCTTCTGAGAGATGTGATAAGTTGCTTCATAAATACAGACTGGTTGCATCTTTCTAACCCAATGCTCTGGCATGGTTTGTGTTACTGTTATTCCTTCTAAATTTCTTGTTATTTAGTGGAAAGTTACATTTCACTTTGCTTTTACTGGCAGGTCAAGTTCTGGAATTGTGAACGTTTATACCCGCGATGCCTGTCTGCACCAGACTAACCCTAAACCTGTGAAAGCCATCAAGAACCTGGTTACTGCAACAACGTCATTGGCCTTTAACCCAACAACAGAGATGTTGGCAATTGCTTCTAAAGCCGCAGATGATGCGGTCAAGATGGTAGGTGGTGTTTCTGGACAATGTCCAGAGTAGAGGACAGTATTCTCAATTCGTTCTGAAGCAATGATATTAAAGTAACTGTATCCCCCCCCCCCTCCCTAACCAGTAACTGAGACCCATCAGAGGCTCTCTCCCTCTGATTCCCACACCATTCATTGGTTCTTTCCAAAACTGGAGCTCACAAATAAATATAATCGGGAATTCTGGAGAAACGTCTTCACCTTCTCCAGAGTAGTGAGAATGTGGAACTAAAGCAGGAAATGCTGGAAAACCTCAGTTGGTTTGACAGCACCGTGCGGTGAGTGAGCAGAGCTAACGTTTCCAGTCTGAGTGACTTTGTCAGAGCTTTCAGAGTCTTGGTGCAACCCGCCACCACTAGTTGAATTGAACAGTAAAGATGTATTTAGGGGAAGCTGGATGAACACATGAAGGAGAAATTAGTTGAAGGATATGTTGATGGAGTGGGCAGAGATTTGTATGGAACATAAGCCGGTGTTACCGGGGGGGAGGATGCCTGTTTCTGTGCTGTGCATTATAAAACCAGGTATTGATCAAGCCCTTGAAATGCACAGATGCCAGATGATGGGTCTAAGATAAAGCAATAATGTGTATGTCAGACGGGCTTGATTTGCTGATATTTTGAGTGGTGAGTCACGCAGCTCTGACCGAATGAAGGAGTCATGAAGCCCTTCTTTATACTTGTACTGAAGGCAGCTTTCTGGGAACAAGCTGCTTTCCAGTACCTCACCTGGTGTCCTTGGCTGAAAAAGAGTTCTACCTGTCACCACATCGTCTCAAAGTCATCTTCTTTTCCAACTAACTTACTAGGGGGAGAGAGATAAAGTGGACTATAAACATTAATCGAGAGGTGAATCTGCTGATAGAGTTGAAAGGAAGCGAGTACTGCCGGAGGTTGTTCGGTACAGGGTTTATTCCCCTTGACTTTGTTTATGGTTAATTCGGAATCATCTTGATAAATATCTTGACTAAGTGGCTGCTCCTTGTGTCAAAATAGACGGTATGAATGGGGGAATAATGCTGGTATCTGTATTCCGTCTCAGCTGCACAGGTATTTGGCTGCGTGTTGTGACATGCAACAAACAGGTCGTGAGAAACTAATGCTCCCTTAGGGTCTCCTTGCTGCAATGCATTTAAAAAAATATATATTTTTACAGTTTTTGGTAAGTAAGAAATAATAACACAAGAAAACAAGCCAAAAACAATAGTCCTCCCCTCTCCCTGCCCTACAGCTGACTGTGACCAGCTCTTTAAAGTTCAGACTAAACGGCTGACATATTTTATCAAACCTCTTTCATGGTGTAGAAACTTCACAAAATCCCCCATCCACACTGAGGCATTGGGTAGGAAAGCTGACCTCCATTTCAACAGAAGGTGCCTGTGAGCGATCAGCGAGGCGAAGGCTAATACATCTGCCCCTGCCCCAGTCCAAAGATGTGCGGGTTAGGTGGATTGGCCATGCTAAATTGCCCGTAGTGTCCTAAAAAGTAAGGTTAAGGGGGGGTGTTCTTGGGTTACGGGTATAGGGTGGATACGTGGGTTTGAGTAGGGTGATCATTGCTCGGCACAACATCGAGGGCCGAAGGGCCTGTTCTGTGCTGTACTGTTCTATGTTCTATGCTCCCGTCTGCAGCTCCGGCAAATCAGACACCCCGAATATGGCCCCTAAGGGACTGGGCTCCAATTCAGTTTGTAGACTCGCTGACATGGTGCTGAAGAAGGAGATCAAAATCTCACCAGCTCAGGACATGACCAAAATATATATACATGGTTTGCCGGGCCCTCCCACAGTGCTCACACCTATCCTCCAGCTCCTCAAACAGCCACCTCATCCGAGCCCGTTGGATGCACCCTATGTACCATCTTTACCGATATACGCCTAAGTCCTGCGCCCTAAGATGTGGCTTTCACCTCCGCAGGACTTCACACCACATCCCCATCTCCAATTCCGCCCCCAACTCCTCCCCCATTTGGCCGTAATCCCCCCTAATGTTGCAGTATCCTCTGCCAAGATCTTCCCATAAATTCCCGAAGTACTCCCCTCCTCCGGACCCATGAGCGACAGAATCCTTTCCAACTGCAGCGATGGCTGGGCTACCGGAAACGATGGGAAGACCTTCCCCGCAAAGTCCCGAACCTATAGAAAGTTTTCTAATTGGGAAAACCCAAACTTTTCCGACAGCTCCTCCAAACTTGCGAAGGGCCCCTTCAAAAACACATCCCTTCCACCTCCATGTCCACCTGGCATCTAATCTGCCGGCTCGTTCATGTGGTTAGCACAAATCGGTGCCAACCTTGACACTGTTCCTGATTTGAAAAGCTGCCGAAATGGTCTCCATATTTTCAATGTGACCGCCACTGGATTACCCGCGTATTTCCCTGGAGAGAATGGAAGTGAGGCCGTCGCAAACGCCCACAGCCTTGACCTCCGCCATGAACCTGACTCCACCGTCACCCAAACTGCCTCCTGGTCCCGCAGCAGTCCAATACCTTCTCCCCATTCGCCACCCAATAATAATATATCAGGCTCGGCAAAGCCAAGCCCCCGGACTGCCGATCCCGCGCCAGGACTGGTTTCACAATCATGGCTACCATGCCCGCCCTTTTGAAGGAAGAGCTCAATCTCTCCACCCCCACAAGGAACGCTTTCGGCAAAGAAAAGGGTAAACGTTAGAATAAAAACAAAAACCATAGCAGAATGTTGACCGTTACCGATTGACCTCGGCCTGCCAGAGATAGAGGAAGGTGGGGTGGCTTGGTGGCACAGGGTTAGCACTGCTTCCTCACGGCGCCGAAGTCCCAGGTTCGATCCCGGCCCCGGGTCACTGTCCGTGTGGAGTTTGCACATTCTCCCCGTGTCTACGTGTGTCTCACCCCCACAACCCAAAGATGTGCCGGGTAGGTGGATTGGCCACGTTAAATTGCCCCTTAATTGGGTACTCTAAAAACAATTTATTTAAAAAAGTGATAGGGGAAGGCTGTCCCACCTCTGTTGATCGACCTTAAACCTACTGGCCAAACTAGTAAAGTTCAATTTACAAAGCTGGGCCCAATCGAGAGCTACCTGCACCCCATGGTACCTAAAGTGAATGCCCATCAAATGGAACGGCAGCAACCGTTCCCATCCTTGGCAAGGTAACCGGAAAACACTAGCTTTTCTCCAAATTTGGCTTGCATCCGGAAAAAGCTCTAAATCGCTTCAACTAGGCCATTATCTCCCCTGGGAACTGGGTCTGCAACGTAGAGCGTCAGTGTGCAGCGACACTCTATTCCCCACCCCCCTCCACCTATCCGAATTCCTCACAGCAAGGTCCAAAGGCTCAATCGCCAACATGAACAGGAGAGGGGATATAGGGACCCTTGTCTCCATCTCCTGTGCAGCTGGAAGTATTTTGAGCTCACATTATTCGTATGGACGATGGCCGTAGTTTCCTTGTATAGAAGCTTAACCCACGACACAAACCTGGGCCCTATCGCAAACCACTCAAACACCGCGAACAGTTAGCTCTACTCAACCCAGTCGAAGGCCGTCTCTGCATCCAACGTCACAATAACCTCCTATCCCCCCATTTCCGATGGGGACAAAATCACATTCAGCAGGCACCACAGGCTGGAGAGGAACCACCTACCCTTTATGAAGCTGTTTGATCCTCCCCAAAAACCTGAGGAAGACACTCCAGCCTGCGTGCCAACACCGTCACCAAAACCTTTGCATCCAAATTCAGTAAAGAGATCCGCCAATACTACCCTCTTCCCCCAACAGCTTTGCAAGCATTGTTGAAATGTACTCAGTTGGCCTCGGGCCCTCCACCCACTTGGGCAGCCCCATGATCCTTAAATTCTGCCGCCGGGACCTATTTTCCAGTTCCTCAATCTTTGCTCTCCGGCCCTGTTCCTGTCCACCAGCGTTAGCAGCTCAGCTTCCAGCAAAGCCAGCTGGTCAGTACTGCCTTCACCGCTTCAACACCTCACCATGCTCCCACACTTCTCCAACTTCCTTCCAACGGCCTCCTTTATCAGGGCCAGTGAGTCTTACACCGAATGCTTAAAACTCTCCACATCTCCCTCCCAAACCGTTCCAAGTGTTGCTGAACTGCCGTTCGAATTCAGCCGCCATCACCTCCTCCAATGTACCCACTGTGATAGGAGTGGCCCCACCCGGCGAGCTTGGGCCCAAAATCTTCCCTCCCAGTGCCCTCTGCACTGTGTGCGACTCTGCTGGCAGACTAGTGATCACACCTCTCCCCCAATAGCCCTTTGTTTCTTAGTTATCCTTTAAGGGCAGCACAGTGGCACAGTGGTTAGCATTGCTGCCTACGGAGCTGAGGACCTGGGTTCGAATCCCGGCCCTGGGTCACTGTCAGTGTGGAGTTTGCACATTCTCCCCGTGTTTGCGTGGGTTTAATCTCCACAACCCAAAGATGTGTAGAGTAGGTGGATTGACCACGCTAAATTGCCCCTTGATTGGAAAAAATAATTGGGTACTCTAAATTTATATTTGAAAAAAGATATCCTTTAAGAACCAACTCTCAATTGGGACGAGTTTCCATACACATGTTTCCCAAAAAACAGGTAAGTATGGCTAAAAACCGAAGGTTGTGGAGGGAGCTACCTACCCAACATGTGACCTCCTCCTACATATCGCCGCTGGTAGTCCGCCACACTGTATTCCTAAAGCAACTGTGCAGCAAACGGGCTTAGCACAATAAAGGAAACATTAGAGGGGTCATTAATTGGCGTTCCAGTCAAACCCAACCCTTTCCTCACACACACACTTCCTGCAAAGGTAATGGTCCGGAATCCGGCCAGATTCCTCTCCATCCTTTCCTCCCCCTACTGCTGGAGTTAGTGACAGCACCCCCACCATCACTGAGATCAGAATAACTAGTTCCACAGATCAGAAACACAAGCTGCAACCTTCCTGGTTCATATGGAGGAAGATTCAGCTCCTCCAGCCTGTCCTGACATTCTATTAGATTATACCTGATCCGAATCCTAACTCCATGTGCCTGCTTTTCTCTCGTACTCCGAGAAACGTTTATCCAACAGATATTTAGCAATCTCCATTTTTAAATTTCTTATCCCCCCCCCCAACCAAACCCTGAACTGGTTTTTTTGGGGAGATATATATAAAATTGCTTATTGTCACAAGTAGGCTTCAATGAAGTTACTGTGCAAAGCTTCTAGTTGCCACGTTTGGGTGAGGAAGTGCTTTGTGACATCACCCCTGAACTGGCTGGTTCATCATGCAGCCGTATTGAAGTGGCTTCTTTCTTCGTGCTTGTAAATCGTTGAATCATCTAAAGCGCTTAATTAAATCACGGCTTCATCTGTTATACTTGAGGAGCACTAGCCTGAATTCCATGCTGGACAGTTCGGACAGCAGCCAAACTATTGTTACAGTGTCCTTGTTAAATAAAGTCTGACAAAGAGGAAGTTGCTGAGCTGAAGCCTGTTCATCGCTGTCCATTTCCTTTGATTAATGGAACCTTTCAATATTCTGCTACATTAGCATTGTCAAGTACAGTGAAGTGAAGGACTGACTTACACACGAGTTAATTTTTAATCAGCTATGGTAGTCTGCCTTCTGTCAAACAGAATCCTCATGATCTCATTGCTATTCAGCCGGCTCTCACACTGCTTGAGATCCTGAATGTTTGTTACACAATGCTGCCCTGTAGAGGGAAAATAGAACATTCAGGGATAGAATTGAAAATGTAGCTGGAGCTTTTTAATAATCTAATGTTGGGGGTTCCAAGCTGCTCCTACAGAGAGTGAGGAGGTATGTTCCCACCCCGTGTTGAAAACAGTGCAGCGGTTTATGTCCAGAATCTTCTCTGTTAGCTAGATTTGCTGCTTCTCTCGGTTAAGGTGGTTAGAGGCTGTGGGATCTCCGTGATTAAAGAAGACAGCTATTTCCAAGTGGTCTTCGCACGTCCAAGGAACTCTGGGATGGGAATGATATGCTTAGCCCATCAACATGCAGACAAACAGGGAACTGCAAAATAATCTATCCACGTCTAAAAATATGTCCATGGCAGCAAGTGTGTCTGTAATGGGTGCACGCAGCCAATATTCAGGCTGGCTCCTGATTTGCCTCAAATAAAAAACAAATCAGATCTGAATGCAGAGGAACCCTATCGAAGCGATTGAATCAAAGAGGAAGCTTCTGGATTTGGAGGAAACTCTGGTGGAGGAGCTGAAGGGCAAGTGGGAATAAGAGCTAGGAGGAGAGATGGAGACGGGTCTGTGGGCAGATGCCCTAAGCAGGGTTAATACCACCTCATCATGTGCCAGGCTTAGCCTGATACAATTCAAGGTAGTCCACTGTTCACACATGGCAGCAGCTAGGATCAGCAGATTTTCGGGGTAGAGGATAGGTGCGCGGGTAGCCCAGCAAATCACGTCCACATGTTTTGGGCACGCCCCAAGCTCAGAGGGTTTTGGCAGGGTTTTGCTGAGGCAATGCCCACGGTACTCAAAACACAGGTGGTGCTGAGTCCGGAGGTGGCGATCTTTGGCGTGTCAGAAGAGCCGGGGGTTCGGGGGGGTGAAAGAGGCCGACGTCTTGGCCTTTGCCTCCCTGATAGCCCGGAGACGGATCTTATTAATGTGGAGGGACTCGAAGCCCCCGAGTGTAGAGACTTGGGTTACCGACATGGCTTCAGCCTCGAGAAAATAAAGTTTGCCTTAAGAGGGTCAATGTTAGGGTTCACCCGGAGGTGGCATCTGTTCTTCTACTTTCTCGGGGAAAATGAAGATGTCAGCAGATGCAGTATTCCAGGGAGGGGGGAGGGCCGGGTTGTTGTTGTATGGTTGGGGGGGGGGGGGGGGGGTGATGATTGTGATGGGGTGGAAATGTTTATTGTACCATGTCCATGGCATTGATAACACACACCAATAGGTTATCTTTTAATCAGTCACATTAGGAACAAAGTAACAGCTTTACAGTTAACAGTTCAAAGAGTTCTTAAATGAAAGGGAAAAAACTCCAACTTACTCCCTACACCAACTGTATAATAATCTTTATTGTCACAAGTAGGCTTACATTAACACTGCAATGAAGTTACTGTGAAAATCCCCTAGTCTCCACATTCTGGCGCCTGTTCGGGTACACAGAGGGAGAATTCAGAATGTCCATATTCACCTCACAGCACGTCTTTCGGGACTTGTGGGAAGAAACCGGAGCATCCGAAGGAAACCCACACAGACACGGGGAGGACTTGCAGACTCCGCACAGACAGTGACCCAAGTCTGGACTCAAACCTGGGACCCTGGCGCTGTGAGGCAGCAGTGCTAACCACTGTGTTATCGTGCCGCCCATCTTCCCATTAAGCAAACCAATGTACTTCAAAGACTATTATAAATAAAGTTAACAATCAGATTTATTTACTTTTATCTGTGCAAAGACCTTGGAGAGATCCTTCCGGGAGCCTGCTGAAGCCCCGTCTCTGTCAGACTCCCTATAGCAAACTGCAACAGTGCAGACAGACCAGGCTCCACCCGTTAATTACAACATTCTTCTGTCTCCTGTTAAGATATCCCATGACCTGTTTATCCAAAACTAAACACCATCCCTTATACATTATCTGCATCTCTGGGATCATAGAATCTCTACAGTGCCGAAAGAGGCTATTCAGCCCATCAAGTCTGCACCGACCCTCCAAAAGAGCTTCCTAACAAGGCCCAAGCCTAACCCCGTAACTCCACCTATCCTTTTGGACACCGAGGAGTTTAGCCTGGCCAATCCACCGAACCTTCACATCTTTGGATTATGGGAGGAAGTCTCCTCCAAAATCAAAACCATGTTCCATTAACCATCAATCTGTAAGCAGATAAATGGTTAAAATAAATGATTACCTAACTTTTACAACCCCTTAATCATAGCTTTAGCACACTTACTGTCTGTATGTACTTTGAACAGTTTTTTTAAATAACATTACTGCAGCAGCTATAGTATATAACAATTTGCTACATTCATTACAAGTGTTAGTTAGTTCATAGTTGACTGAAGGAGGCAGCAATTTGCCAAACAAGCGACAGATCATGTTAAACACAGCTCCATTCCAACAACTCAAACTCATCAAACACATTCCCGATCTTTCTCTGCTTGTGCGCAACTCCCCAGGGTCTCGGCCTGTATAACATAAAATGAGACACCTCAGTCGCAGGCTGCGGAATTCATGTCAAGGGTTGCAGACCCCTGCAAATATTCAGAGTTTATCTGTTCGGCAGCACAGCGGATAGTATTTGAACCCCACTATCTTATTTTAACCAATAATTCTATATCCTCTCCTCCAGATCCATATACCGTCATTCACAGCATTTTCCAATTTCCCAGTGGCTGGCAAGAAGATCATTCACCTGGCACAGGAAATGGATTTCTCTCCCAGGGGTGGCTTCTTCTCCATAGCCACAAACCGAGGACAAGCCTTGTTGTACAGGTGTGTTGAACGTACAGCTCACAACATAGATCAATGCCATTTGAAGGGCCGAATGGCCTACTCCTATTTTCTATGTTAATTCCATCTGGACATTTTGTAACTGTTTTTTGAGTTGTGCATTAGTCCTTGATTCAGCTGCATTGCTTGAGGAGTGGATGATTTGGATGTTAACCCACCGTCCCTTGCCCTGTCTGTTAATCTGTTCTCCTTGGCGAGCTGGACGTTTCTGTCCATTTAGCTGCTGGGTTGTGCTGCAGTTTGCCACATGGAGCTTCTGGCCAGCTGCCCGTTCCCTCTCTAGTCTGTCCAGGTAATGTTATCAGTTTGTGAAGATCCTGTCCTCGTGTGATGTCCATGCTCGTGAGCTGCAAACAGGAGTTATCCCAGAGCAAATAAGATCCGGAATCATGGCTATTCCACTCCCTTCACAGTCCTGACCCCTCTACTGTCGGAGGATTTTCCGAAAATGCTGTCCCCCACCGGAGGAGTTTTAAATTTTATTTTCCTTTCTACCCGTTTTTCCCTCTGTTTGTTTCTCTTTCTGTGTTTTAATCATTTATCTTTCAGTATCTCTCTCTGTTTATTTATCTATATCTCTCTGCATATTATTTCTGCCGCTTCATCCCTGCCTCTATTCTATTTATTACTCTGCATCCACATGCATCTATCTGTCTTTACCTCGTTCCCATCGATGGAAATCCCTTTCTCTCTCTCTCTACCTCTCTTTGTTTTTCATTATTTCTGTATTTCCTGCACATTTCTTTCCCTCTCTTACTCCATACTCCTGAATCCCATGAACAATAAGGATCGGTGCCACTGTAACAGTGTTGGTGAATTAGAGAATGCGGTTTGTGTAGTTGATTTTGCAACAGTTTGTTAAGGAATAGAGATGCTGCTAGTTTCTACCATTAGATGTATAATTTCACTCTCCAACTGATACATAATGCAGGTTGTAAGTTTTTTCAAACAACGCTCCTTGCCTCCAATCATTGTCTTTCCTGATCCAAGGGTGCTCCATATCACAATGCGTGATCTTTAGATTACCAATCAGAGACCAAAATATCTGCAATGTAAAGATTGGGTCCTGTGCCTCAACTTTCCTACCTCAGTAAAACCATGAGAAGATTGCGAACAAACTACCTGATTAAAGGATGAAATCTGTCCACACCCAACAGACCATTGATGTTTGTTCATACAGTGAGAGCTCATTGTTTGTGAATTTGCTGTTTATTGAGGAGGGTTTTGCACCGGGAAATGACACTCCCAATTGTGATGAGGCACAGCACAGTTTGATCCACAGTGTTCCCAGCAGTATGCCTCTGGTGTACCACTGTGACAATGTCCCATTTCACCATGACCTCTCACAACCTGCTCCTAATCAGCAAGCTGCATCGATCCGTGATGACCTGTGTTGTACCTGCAGTCTAGACTCCCGACCCCTACACTCCTCTTTCCAAGTTAAATGTTCAGCGGGTGAAGCTAAATGGTCCGTGGACTTGACTTAAATTTCACTAATATGTGAAAGAAGATCCGTTGGTCTAAAATTTCCAGAAAGTTACTGTTCTTTGAAATATTTATGGTTGTTCAACTCAATTCCTAAATGATTTGGTCTCTTCCTAGGGTGAAGCACTATGCTGACTTCTAATTGGAGACTTTGGTGAGTGGATTGGCGTCTGTATTTCCTATTGTTGCTACCGTGTGCTGGGCGCAAGCGGGGCGGTATGTGCGGGCGGGATGGTGCGCGCAGGGCGTTGTGGTGCGTGCGGGGCGTTGTGGTGCGTGCGGGCTAACGTCTGTGCGTGCAGGAGGCTCTGTGTGGCTCTCTGTGTGGGCTGGGGGTGAATCTGGTCAATAAATGCCAGCCTTGCCTGCAATATACCCACATGCTGAGAATGAATAGCAAAGAAGGAGTGCAAAGACTCATTCAGTTACTTCATTGGCGGTTGACAATAGGTCATCAATCCCAGATCTGGACAGGGAGAGGTGCTCTCAGAGAATCTGACTCCGAGTCTCCCTGTTTTCCCAATTTGCACTCCCTCTCAGGATGGCTCCTCATGCAGGAGCGTTGAATTTGCAACTTTTCTTAAACCAACTGGGCAATAAATTGTGGGGTTCATCACCCTCGATTCCAATTGTCACGATCACCAACATCAGGCCAAAACCTAAACTTGGAAACAAAACCCCTCCCAACCATACAGACACAAAAGACAGATCATACAGCACAGAATGAGACCATTTGGCCCATCATGCCTGTGCTAGGTCTTAGAGCTATTCACTCCCTGTTCTTCACCCATAACCCGTAAATCTTTCCTTTTCGAGTACTTATCCAATTCCATTTTGACTTTTGTTTATTGAATCAGGCAGCGCATTCGGCATCACAACAACTCATTAAACTGCACCGTCTCAAAGCCACGTACATATCCTCCTGTACATGTTGATGGTAAATGAGATTTCTGCTGAAATTGTTTCTTGTTTTTTTAGAAGAAGAAAAGTTTCTATTTTGGACTTTAAGCTTTCCTGGCAGTCCCCTGGATACAGCCATCGCTTTTTACATGGCACTGTAGATTGAAGAGAACAATCTCATCATTCAGATCACCCTGTAAAGGAGCAGCTGAGGGTTCAGTCTGTGAAGAATGCTGAATATTTTATAAAGAAATGGAACCGTTTGTTTCTGTGAAATAAATTGGCAGAGTGTGATGGGGTTTCAGAGTTACTCTTGTCTCGACCGTTTCTGTGTAATAACCGGGATGTGTAACTGTGGTGTCAGTGTTGGTGTAGTCGGTTGCCCTGTAAAGGGACAGCACTGTGAGTGACAGAGCTGGCCCGGAATCTCCCTGTTTCAAAGCGCAGGTCTTTGTGAAGTTCATGGCCCCTCCACATGATCAGCAAATTCCAGAGAGTTGTTTTCCTGGAAGAGCCCTCGCTGCAAAGGAGCAGCGATCTTCCATTGCATTCCCAATGGGACACCATTCTTGTTACATTGCTGATGGGAGATCAGTTCTGCTCCCATTATATGAGTGGCCTTTGACTGAGAGTTTGTGCCATGTTAGAGTGCAGACAATCTGACTGGAGGCCAGCGTGTTGCTATCAAACAATGTTCTGCTGCATTTATTAATGGAAACCATTTAAAAACTGTCATTATTTAATTAAAAGTGATATTAATATATTATAATTCATTCCAAAGTATTTTCATATATAATTAATTAATGCCACGTCATATTTAATCTAAGTGCTTGGCAATTTAATCAGTGCAATTAAAATGACAACACACATTTAAGAGATAATTTAGAAGCAGAGAGATGTTTGCACTTCTAATTGGATAAGCGCTGACAATGTGTAAAATCAGAAAAGTCAAGATTTAATTGCATACAAATCCTATATATCTGTTAGAATTATTGATCTGATCAGAATGCAGTACGCAATCCACACAGCAAGTACAAGTATTTTTAAAATTTAATTTTTCAGGTACATCTCTTTCTAAAAAGATGGCTTTTCTGTAGTAGAACATACAGTGCAGAAGAAGGCCATTCGGCCCATTGAGTCTGCACCGACCCACGTTAAGCCCTCACTTCCACCCTAGCCCCGTAATTCAATAACCCCATCTAACCTTTTTGGACACAGGATAATTTAGCATGGCCAATCCACCTAACCTGCACGTCTTTGGACTGTGGGAGAAACCGGAGGAAACCCATGCAGACACTGGGAGAACGTGCAGACTCCGCACAGCCAGTGACCCAGCCGGGAATCGAACCTGGGACCCTGGCGCTGTGAAGCACCAGTGCTAACCACTGTGCTACCATGTTGCCCATAGTAGTTTCGGTCCTGTTTATATTTAATGATATCATAAACCTAGATTTTCCAGATTCATTTCAATGAATTGCACAAAGTGAATAAAAGGTTCGGGAGCAAGAGGACAGCGGAGTTGCAGAAACATGCATTGGCATCTCAATGTAAGTACGAGAATGAGCAATGGCAGGGTGCATCTCCCAGCTTGTGGGTAACTCTGAGTCAGAAAGCGGCCAAACCTCCGTGTGAAACCCAGGCCCGACATTCCCAGTGTAACACTGAGGGAGTGCCAGCGTGTCTCAGATGCTGATTTTGAGAAGAGACATTAAACCAAGACCCCCATTTCCTGACTCCGGTGGATGTAAAAGATCCCCTCCCCAATCACCCATACCCACGTCCCCAGTCCTAAGAGTTCTTGGTGTCTTGGCCAATATTCCCATCATCAACAACATCACTAAAACAGATGATTGGATTATTACTGCTTGTTTACAATCTAAACTTGGGAATCGAACTTGGGACCCTGGCATTGTGAAGCAGCAGTGCTAGCCACTGTGCTACCGTGCCATCCTAAACAATCGTAGGCAAAGTCTGACACAGCCTGAGTAATTAAAATTGGGAATGCACAAAAGGCCAGAATTGGAGGAGTGCCGTGTCCTCTGGGGATGTGGTACAGGCGGAAACGACAGAGAAGGAGCCCGTGGAGGGACTTGAAAACCAGGATGGGAATATTCAATTGAAGTTTTCAGTCCGGGAACCAGTACAGTGAACACGCAGTTGATGAATGAACAGGACATGGTGAGAGTTACGATACAGACAGCAGAGTTTTGTGTGAGCTTAAGTTCATGGAAGGTCAGGAGAGGAATGGAATTGGCAAGTCCAGAGGTAGCAAAGGTATGATTGAGGTTTTCAGCAGCTGTGGCAGTGATGATGAAGGATGATAGAGGGCGTCAGTGAAGATGTTTTGCAGGGCACACCTTAGGAGTGTCACAGTGGTCAGCGCTGCAAAAACATGTTGGAAAAGATTCTCAGAGATGAGATCTATGCACAGTTGGAAGTGAATGGTCTTATTAGTGACAGACAGCATGGTTTTGTATGAGGGAGGTCGTCTCACTAATTTGATTGACTTTTGAGGAGGTGACAAAAATGATTGATGAGTAAAGGGCTACATAAACTTTACTGAAGCATTTGATAAGGTCTCTCATGGCAGGCTGGTGTAAAAGATTAGATCACATGGGGTCGGGTGAACTAGCTGGATGGATCCAGAACTGGCTTGGCCATAGAGATAGATGGTAGCAGTGGAAGGGTGTTTTCCTGAATGGAGTTCTGTAACTAGTGGTGTTCCGCAGGGATCAGTTCTGGGACCTCTGCTCTTTGTAATATATATAAATGACTTGGAGGAAGAGGTAGCGGGTCTGGTTAGCAAGTTTGTGGATAATACTAAGATTGCAGGAGTTGTGGATAGTGATGAAGATTGTCAGAGAATACAGCAGAATATAGATTAGCTGCAAAATTTGGCAGAGAAATGGCAGATGGAATTTAACCTGGACAAATGCGAGGTGATGCATTTTGGTCGATCAAATTCAGGTGGGACTATAAAATAAATGGCAGAACCATCAGGACTATAGAGACACAGAGAGATCTGGGCGTGCAGGTCCACAGATCCTTAAAAGTGGCAGCACAGGTGGAAATGGTGGTGAAGGAAGTATATGGCATGCTTGCCTTCATAGGGCGGGGTATCGAGTATAAAAGCTCGAAGATTATGTTACAATTATATAAAATATTGGTCAGGCCACATTTGGAATACTGTGTCCAATTCAGGTCACCGCACTACCAGAAGGCCGTGGAGGCTTTGGACTGAGTACAGAAAACGTTTACCAGGAAGTTACCTGATATAGAGGATATTAACCATGAGGAGAGAACATAGAGCATACAGTGCAGAAGGAGACCATTCGGCCCATCGAGTCTGCACCGACCCACTTAAGGCCTCACTTCCACCCTATCCCCGTAACTCAATAAACTGGGATTGTTCTCCCTAGAGAGACGGAGGCTGAGGGGTGGCCTGATAGAAGTTTATAAAATTATTAGGTAATAGATAGAGTGAACAGTTGGAGGCTTTTTCCTGGGTGGAAATGACAATTACAAGGGGGCACAAGTTCACGGTGAGAGGGGAAAGGTTCAATGGAGATGTGCGGGGGAAGTTTTTTTACGCAGAGGTTGATGGTGGCCTGGAATGCATTGCCAAGTGAGGTAGTTGAGGCAGATACGTTAGCAACCTTTAATTGGCACATGAACAAACGAAGTATAGAAGGATACAGGTGGTTGGTCTAGATAGGACACATGATCAGCGCAGGCTTGGAGGGCTGAAGGGCCTGTTCTTGTGTTGTATTGTCCTTTGCTCTTTGTTGTTTCACAGTGCCAAGTACCCCGGTTCAATTCTGGCCTTGGGTGACTGGAGTTTGCACGTTCTCCCCGTATCTGCGTGGGTTTCCTCCGGGTGCTCTGGTTTCCTCCCACAGTCCAAAGATGTGCAGGTTAGGTGGGGTTACAGGGATAGGATGAGTGAATGGGCCTATGTAGGTTTGGTGTAGACTTGATGGGCTGAATGGCCTCCTTCTGCACTGTCTGGATTCTGTGGAGATTGCATCAGCCAATTTACACATGAAGCTCCCACCTGGTATAATAACTAAATAATCGGCTGGAATGATGTTGGTTGAGGAAAGGGTACTGGGGGACATAGTTTCAAAATAACAGCTCAGAATCTCACATCCAACTGAGATGTGGCCTTATTTAAATATCTTTACTGAAAGATAACTCCCACCAGTGCAGCCCTTCCCAGATTGCTGCACCGGAAAACAAATTACATATCCCTGGGAGAGATTTCTGTCAAAACTGGGAGTCTAAGAGATTGCGAAATGAAGTAAAATGCTGCTGACTGTGTGATTTGACCGGTGCTATTTCTGTATAATTGCTGTTTTTCTCACTCTTTATTTTTCTGGATCATTTTCTCCATTACATTGTCTCAGAATTACATCACCACTGAATCCTGGGAGGCTTACAAGCATTTGGCTGATTTAGTACAAATATTTTTCCCCAAACTTGATGTTTCGCTGTTCTGCTCGTGATGAAGACAGACACAGACACTCGCACCATGAGATTTCTGAGCTGTCAATATCTGAGGCTGCGTCTGTAACCTCTGTTCTGGAATCATGTTACACGCTGGGTCTCTCAATGGCATTTCTCATTCAGGAGCAGACAGTCGGGGCTTCAACAATGTATGGGGACTGCATTCAGTGACAAAGCTTCACTATAATGGAAGTTGCATTGAAGAGCACAGAGTATCTGGTATTTATGAGGAAAGGTTGAGGGAGCTTTTCTCTTTGGAGCGGAGGAGGATGAGAGGCGACTTAATAGAGGTTTATAAGATGATGAGGGGGATAGAAAGAGTGGACGTTCAGAGACTATTTCCTCGGGTGGATGTAGCTGTTACAAGGGGGCATAACTATAAGATTCAGGGTGGGAGATATAGGAGGGATGTCCGAGGTAGGTTCTTTACTCAGAGAGTGGTTAGGGTGTGGGATGGACTGCCTGCTGTGATAGTGGAGTGGGACACTTTAGGAACTTTCAAGCGGTTAATGGATAGGCACATGGAGCACACCAGAATGACAGGGAGTGGGATAGCTTGATCTTGGTTTCAGACAAAGGTTGGCACAACATCGAGGGCCGAAGGGCCTGTTCTGTGCTGTACTGTTCTATGTTCTATACAGTGTCACAAAATAATTTTGGTCTCTGGTTCAAACCTCGTCCTCCACTTCCATCTCTTGTATTGACATCCTTTTGACATCGTAAAACATCTCAATGTGTTACACAGGAGATAACATTTAACAAAGGAGGAGAGGGGTAATGAGATAGGCAAATAGATTGCATCAATGTGATGAGGACTGTTATTTACATGGAGAGTAACCACCAATTAGATTGTTGGCTCAATGGCCTGTGTTCCGTGCTGTAACTTTTCCACATGTGAGATCAGATTTGTGACCCAGCTGTGTTTATTACATTGAGTCACAAGATGGTGCTGTTGTATCAAACTTTCTACCGGGCCCACCAATTTGTTATTTTAATTGCCCATTCCTAATTATCCTCGAGAAGGTGGTGGTGTACTGCCTTCTTGAAGCGCTGGTGTAGGAACTGCTTTAGTGCTGTTAGGAAGGGATTCCAGCATTCTGACCCAGTGAAGAAGCAGCAGTTCCGGGCGGCGAGTGACTTGGAGGGGAACCTGCAGGTTGCCACGTGTCTTCCGAATCTGTCCTAGATAGTCGAGGTCCCAGGTTTGGAAGGTACTGTTGAAGGCGCCTTGGTGAGTTCCCCAGTGCATTTTGTGGATGGTACTGCTGCCACACTGAGCTGGTGATGGAGGGAGTGCCTGTTAAAGGTGGTGGGTGGGGTGCCGATCAAGCAGGGCTGCTTTGTCCTGGATGGTGTTGAGCTTCTCGAGTGTTGTTGGAGCTGCACTCATCCAGGCAAGTGGAGAGTATTCCATCACACTCCTGACCTGCGCCTTGTAGATGGTGGGAAGGTTTTGAGGAGTCAGGAAGTGATTTAATCTCTGCACATTTCCCAGCTTTGGCCTTGCTCTTGCAGCAAGGACATTGACCTGCTCTCATCTCAGACCTGAATCAGGGTGTTCCAATCAGCAGAGGAAATGTAGGCCAACTCCCTTCTTTCCCCACTCCTTGTTTGGCCCCATTAAGTTTTATTTCATAGATATGTGCTTGCCAATTCAGTGATTTTTAACTTTTAGTGCTGTGACTAAAAGACACAAACATCGGACAGTTTACCCCCCCCCCCCCCCCCTCCGACGCTATTCCCATAAACCTTTACGTTATTGGGATTTAGAAATCTGTCAATCTCTGCTTTAAATGTACTCAATGACTCCCCAATCTCTCTTCATAGGACAGCTACATTTTCGCGAGATTCTTGCAAAGAGAAGAGAATTGTTCTCATTGGGTTTAACCGGGTCTCAGTAAAATAATAAGAAAATGTCAGCTCCCACACGCACACGCACGTGATTGACATTCACACACGCAAATGCAGAGTGAGAGGATTGATTAGCTCAGTGTTCAAACTTTTTTTCCGGGGACCCATTTTTACCAACTGGCCGACCTTCGCGACCCACGCCGGCCGACCTTCGCGACCCACGCCGTCCGACCTTCGTGACCCACGCTGGCCGACCATCGCGACCCACGCCGGCCAACCTTGGCGACCCACACCGGCCGACCTTCGCGACCCACGCTGGCTGACCATCGCGACCCACGCCGGCCGACCTGCGTGACCCACGCCGGCCGACCTTCGCGACCCAACCTGGCCGACCTTCGCGACCCACGCCGGCCGACCTGCGCGACCCACGCTGACCGACCTGCGTGACCCACGCCGGCTGACCTTCGCGACCCAACCTGGCCGACCTGCGGGACCCACGCTGGCTGACCTTCGCGACCCACGCTGACCGACCTGCGTGACCCCCGCCGGCCGACCTTCGCGACCCAACCTGGCCGACCTTCGCGACCCACGCCGGCCGACCTGCGCGACCCACGCTGACCGACCTGCGCGACCCACGCTGACCGACCTTCGGGGCCCACGCTGACTGACCTTCGGGACCCACGCTGACCGACCTTCGCGACCCAACCTGGCCGACCTTCGCGACCCACGCCGGCCGACCTGCGCGACCCACGCTGACCGACCTGCGCGACCCACGCTGACCGACCTTCGGGGCCCACGCTGACTGACCTTCGGGACCCACGCTGACCGACCTTCGGGGCCCACGCTGACCGACCTGCGCGACCCACCATTTTCTCTTACCTTATTTGTTGCTGACAAAAATGGAGGAAATGGTTTTGGGTCCCTTTGGCCCTCGTACAGCCCCCTCCAATGGAACCTGTTGGATGAAGGTGAAGCCTTCCCGTGTCGGAAAGTATGGAGTCTCCATCTGTCCAAAGTTCTGCATTTTTTCCGGTAAATCTTTATCAAATGAACCCCACCCCCCCGAACTTGTAAAAAAAATTAAAAGAGTAAAATAAATGAATAAAAACCACTACAGGACACCCGCCCGCGGCCCACCCGCGGGTCGTGCCCCCAACTTTGAAGAACACTGGATTAACTGATACTGTAGAGTCCATTACGGATTAAAATGATACGGTTCTTGAAGGTTGATGACTTGGTTGGATCCACACTGAGTTCAGTGACCCAGCTAGTTTTGGCGTCAAGGTCAAATGTAGACAGACAATTTATTGCAGACTGGGTGAGTGCTTTGCGGAACATCTTTGCTCAGTCCTCAAGCATGACCCCCACCATCCTGTCGCTTGCCATTTTAACTCGGCACCTTGCACTCATGGCCACATGTCTGTCCCCTGCCTGATCCAACATTCTAGTGAAGACCCATGCAAACCGGAAGAACAACATTGCATCTTCTGATTCGGCACGTTCCAGCCTTCAGACTTAACATTGAGTTCAGCAACTT
The DNA here is from genome assembly GCF_902713615.1 of Scyliorhinus canicula. Lineage (NCBI taxonomy): Eukaryota > Metazoa > Chordata > Chondrichthyes > Carcharhiniformes > Scyliorhinidae > Scyliorhinus > Scyliorhinus canicula. The sequence goes on from NC_052163.1 coordinate 2,824,393, forward strand.
TAGACAGTAATTTCCCCCTCTACCTTAACATTTTGTAGTTTGGTGTCTGTTGTTTTTCAGCTCCCGGGTCGATCTCTGTCCCTGCCTGCTCAGTTCATTCCATTAACACATTCTGCTGTCTCACCTTTTCCAACTATTAATACTCTTCATCCCTTAATGACTCCATTAACACCCCCTTGTCTTATGTCCAATACAAATTTGTCCATGTCTCCTTTTCCCGCGACCTATCCCTAGTCTTTTATTCCGCCCACCTCCTCCAGCCCCTTTCCAACTATATCAGTCTGTACATTTCTACCTCGGTTCAGTTCTGTAGGAGGGCCATTTCGATTCTGTTTCTCCCCACAGATGCTGCCCAACCCGCTGGTTTATCCAACATCTTCTATTTTCAGACTTCAATTTATCCGTTCTTCTGGAGAAAGCTGTTCTTGTTTTCACTGTACCTCGGTACGCGTGACAATAAACAAATCCAATCCAAGACAGCAGCTGTTGGCTTGAGTTTTCTAAAGTCTCTGTCTGTGGCACCTGGATCGTCAAAATCAGCAGACAGCATTCAAAACTTAAAGTTAGGTGGGGAGAGAGAGAGCAGGAACCTCCTCTGGCACTTCCTCAGTGCCTTGTGCTGTGTCCAGAAGAGAACAACAAACACACCTTCCAGCCCTTGGTCTGTAGCCCTGTAGATAACAGCACCTGAAGCACAAATCTGGTGTCCTTGATTAATAAGGGGATCAGGGTTATGGGGAGAAGGCAGGAGAATGGGGATGAGGAACATATTAGCCATGATCGAATGATGGAGCAGACTCGATGGGCCAAATGATCTAATTATGCCCCTATATATTGAAAAGGTTAGTTGGTTGTCACTTGGCCCTTCCATTTGCCCAGTGATCTAACTATAATCATAGCATATGGATTCAGTTGCCTGGTTTACAAAATGAGATTACACCTGGGCAAATTCCTTTCATGGTCAAAGTGCCATTGTCCCATGGATTACGTCCAATGGATTGTCTCCACCTGGTTATGTATCCGGGTGATTGTTACGATGCTTTGCTAATGGGATAAGAGATGGCCTCCATTCAGACCCCTTCAAAGTCATTGTTCTTGGTGAGGCTTTGCGGGTGAGGCTTTACGGGTGAGGCTTTGCGGGTGAGGCTTTGCTGGCAGAGGCATCTCCACGTCAATGAGGTTTGACTGGAAGGTAGTGTCACAAATGTGCTGCCGTCTTTGTGATTTAACTCCCTGGAAACTGGCCTCAGTCTTTTTCAAAATTTAATTCGGGATTTCCAGCCAGTAAATTCGTAAAGTCATTCTCTATAAAGCATAGCTTTCTAACACAGGTATTTTTCTGACCTGTGAATGCCCAGTGTGACATGAAGCAGATCTTTAGAGAGTCGAGCTGATCTGTACAATATGAGAGGTTGATTTTGTTTCGGACTGTGAGGACAGAAACACAGTGGGTTCCGTGTGATGAATCTGTCAAACACAGTTTGACAACAAATCTCTGGAGTTTGCCAAAACAAATATTTCAGAGTTCCCACAGTCGCAAGTTGTTTGTAGAGCAGACCATCTCAGGCGGTTCTAGTTATCCGAGACGCCAGCTTGTTGATAGAAGCAGTCTATCCACTGTCCCTGATGCATTTTGGTATAATGTATGAGAGCGGCAATGATGCAGCTGGATTGTGGACGTCTTGGTGCACAAATCTTTGAGAGGGTAAGTTGGAAATACTGTAATTTCAAAAATAAATAGAGTTCTTGCCTTTATTAATAGAAATGGAGAGCATAAAATCAAGAAAGTTCTGCTAAACCTTTCTAAAACACTGGTTAGTGGAGGTGGTTAGCAGTTTCAAATTCCGAGGGGTGCACATCTCCAAAAATCTGCCCTGGTCCACCCACGTCGACACTACCATCAAGAAAGCACAACAGCACCTATACTTCCTCAGGAAACTAAGGAAATTCGGCATGTCCACATTAACCCGAACCAACTTTTACAGATGCACCATAGAAAGCATCCTATCGGGCTGCATCACAGCCTGGTATGGCAACTGCTCGGCCCAGGGCCGCAAGGAACTTCAGAGAGTCGTGAATACCGCCCAGTCCATCACACGAACCTGCCTCCCATCCATGGACTCCATCTACACCTCCCGCTGCCGGGGGAAAGCAGGCAGCATAATCAAAGACCCTTCCCACCCGGCTTACTCACTTTTCCAACTTCTTCCATCGGGCAGGAGATACAGAAGTCTGAGAACACGCACGAACAGACTCAAAAACAGCTTCTTCCCCACTGTCACCAGACTCCTAAATGACCCTTTTATGGACTGTCCTCATTAACACTACACCCTGTATGCTTCATCCGATGCCAATGCTTATGTAGTTACATTGAGTATCTTGTGTTGCCCTATTATGTATTTTCTTTTATTCCCTTTTCTTCCCATGTACTTAATGATCTGTTGAGCTGCTCGCTAACTGTGCTAAGCACTGTGCTACCGTGCTGCCCTGCCAGTAACTTTGAAAAACAAATTCAATAAATAACCAAAGAGACATTTCCTGGGTGATTCCCCCCCCCCCCCCAACCACACACAAACTCCTCCCCCCCCCCCCCCACCACCACCACACACAAACTCACACATTTCAGGCAGAGGGCCGTATGCGCCCCCCAAGCCCACCTCTCCCCATTATCCACTTGCTGTCAACAACAAGCTAATTAAAAATCTGTGAACCATCCAATTGAAATCCATTGAGACTCCATCTTCCGCTCACTCTCTGCCAGGAATCTGTTCCATGTATTCGCTGGGGTTTGAATTAACAGAATTCCCCGTGCACATCCCGGTTTACTTTGATGTCCTTAGACTGTAATTGGGGCTTTGTGCTGCTGTTTGCTGCCGAGCTTTATTCAGAGTGGCAGCAGTAAAGATTCTGAAAGGTACGATTCAGCCATTGGATTAGTGAAGCTTGGGAGGGGGGCTGTGTGTGTGTTAGGGGGGGGGGGGAGGGGGGGGGTGATCACCTCTCTCTGTCACTGGGTGTCACAGAGGGCACTGTGCCAGCTGTGTTCCTCAGTCACTGGGTGTCACAGAGGGCACTGTGCCAGCTGTGTTCCCTCACACTGGATGTCACAGAGGGCACTGTGCCAGCTGTGTTCCTCTGTCACTGGGTGTCACAGAGGGCACTGTGCCAGCTGTGTTCTCTCTGTCACTGGATGTCACAGAGGGCACTGTGCCAGCTGTGTTCCCTCTGTCACTGGGTGTCACAGAGGGCACTGTGCCAGCTGTGTTCCTCTGTCACTGGGTGTCACAGAGGGCACTGTGCCAGCTGTGTTCCCTCTGTCACTGGGTGTCACAGAGGGCACTGTGCCAGCTGTGTCCCTCTGTCACTGGGTGTCACAGAGGGCACTGTGCCAGCTGTGTTCCTCTGTCACTGGGTGTCACAGAGGGCACTGTGCCAGCTGTGTTCCTCTGTCACTGGATGTCACAGAGGGCACTGTGCCAGCTGTGTTCCTCTGTCACTGGGTGTCACAGAGGGCACTGTGCCAGCTGTGTTCCTCTGTCATTGGGTGTCACAGAGGGCACTGTACCAGCTGTGTTCCTCTGTCACTGAGTGTCACAGAGGGCACTGTACCAGCTGTGTTCCTCTGTCACTGGGTGTCACAGAGGGCACTGTGCCAGCTGTGTTCCCTCTGTCACTGGGTGTCACAGAGGGCACTGTACCAGCTGTGTTCCTCTGTCACTGGGTGTCACAGAGGGCACTGTGCCAGCTGTGTTCCTCTGTCACTGGATGTCACAGAGGGCACTGTGCCAGCTGTGTTCCTCTGTCACTGGGTGTCACAGAGGGCACTGTGCCAGCTGTGTTCTCTCTGTCACTGGGTGTCACAGAGGGCACTGTGCCAGCTGTGTTCTCTGTGTCACTGGGTGTCACAGAGGGCACTGTGCCAGCTGTGTTCCTCTGTCACTGGGTGTCACAGAGGGCACTGTGCCAGCTGTATTCCCTCTGTCACTGGGTGTCACAGAGGGCACTGTACCAGCTGTGTTCCTCTGTCACTGGGTGTCACAGAGGGCACTGTGCCAGCTGTGTTCTCTCTGTCACTGGGTGTCACAGAGGGCACTGTACCAGCTGTGTTCCTCTGTCACTGGGTGTCACAGAGGGCACTGTGCCAGCTGTGTTCTCTCTGTCACTGGGTGTCACAGAGGGCACTGTGCCAGCTGTGTTCCTCTGTCACTGGGTGTCACAGAGGGCACTGTGCCAGCTGTGTTCCTCTGTCACTGGGTGTCACAGAGGGCACTGTGCCAGCTGTGTTCCCTCTGTCACTGGGTGTCACAGAGGGCACTGTGCCAGCTGTGTTCTCTATATCACTGGGTGTCACAGAGGGCACTGTGCCAGCTGTGTTCCCTCTGTCACTGGGTGTCACAGAGGGCACTGTGCCAGCTGTGTTCCTCTGTCACTGGGTGTCACAGAGGGCACTGTGCCAGCTGTGTTCCCTCTGTCACTGGGTGTCACAGAGGGCACTGTGCCAGCTGTGCTCCCTCTGTCACTGGGTGTCACAGAGGGCACTGTGCCAGCTGTGTTCCTCTGTCACTGGGTGTCACAGAGGGCACTGTGCCAGCTGTGCTCCCTCTGTCACTGGGTGTCACAGAGGGCACTGTACCAGCTGTGTTCCTCTGTCACTGGGTGTCACAGAGGGCACTGTGCCAGCTGTGTTCCTCTGTCACTGGGTGTCACAGAGGGCACTGTGCCAGCTGTGTTCCCTCTGTCACTGGGTGTCACAGAGGGCACTGTGCCAGCTGTGTTCCTCTGTCACTGGGTGTCACAGAGGGCACTGTGCCAGCTGTGTTCCTCAGTCACTGGGTGTCACAGAGGGCACTGTGCCAGCTGTGTTCCTCTGTCACTGGGTGTCACAGAGGGCACTGTGCCAGCTGTGTTCCCTCTGTCACTGGGTGTCACAGAGGGCACTGTGCCAGCTGTGTTCCTCTGTCACTGGGTGTCACAGAGGGCACTGTGCCAGCTGTGTTCCCTCTGTCACTGGGTGTCACAGAGGGCACTGTGCCAGCTGTGTTCCTCTGTCACTGGGTGTCACAGAGGGCACTGTGCCAGCTGTGTTCTCTATATCACTGGGTGTCACAGAGGGCACTGTGCCAGCTGTGTTCCTCTGTCACTGGGTGTCACAGAGGGCACTGTGCCAGCTGTGTTCCTCTGTCACTGGGTGTCACAGAGGGCACTGTGCCAGCTGTGTTCCTCTGTCACTGGGTGTCACAGAGGGCACTGTGCCAGCTGTGTTCCCTCTGTCACTGAGTGTCACAGAGGGCACTGTGCCAGCTGTGTTCCTCTGTCACTGGGTGTCACAGAGGGCACTGTGCCAGCTGTGTTCCCTCTGTCACTGGGTGTCACAGAGGGCACTGTGCCAGCTGTGTTCCTCTGTCACTGGGTGTCACAGAGGGCACTGTGCCAGCTGTGTTCCCTCTGTCACTGGGTGTCACAGAGGGCACTGTGCCAGCTGTGTTCCTCTGTCACTGAGTGTCACAGAGGGCACTGTGCCAGCTGTGTTCCTCTGTCACTGGATGTCACAGAGGGCACTGTGCCAGCTGTGTTCCTCTGTCACTGGGTGTCACAGAGGGCACTGTGCCAGCTGTGTTCCTCTGTCACTGGGTGTCACAGAGGGCACTGTGCCAGCTGTGTTCCCTCTGTCACTGGGTGTCACAGAGGGCACTGTGCCAGCTGTGTTCCTCTGTCACTGGGTGTCATAGAGGGCACTGTGCCAGCTGTGTTCTCTATATCACTGGGTGTCACAGAGGGCACTGTGCCAGCTGTGTTCCCTCTGTCACTGGGTGTCACAGAGGGCACTGTGCCAGCTGTATTCCCTCTGTCACTGGGTGTCACAGAGGGCACTGTGCCAGCTGTATTCCCTCTGTCACTGGGTGTCACAGAGGGCACTGTGCCAGCTGTGTTCTGTCAGTGACGTTATGTACAGTGATTCTTGGGGAATTACTTTCATGAATCTGGGAATTTAAAAAATAAAATCAATGCAGGGAGGCAGTTTGGAAATATAATCGATGCCGTGTTTGTGATGTGTGGAATGTTATGTTAACCTCAACAGAACAATGATCCGCTGAGCCTGTGTCGATAGTCTCCCACAGTCTGTACAGCATAACCAATGTTGCTGCTGCTTTAGCGAACACCCTGCCTTTCCTGCACTACCGCTCCACTATTTATATTCTCCCCCTTATTCACATTTATCATATTTACAAGAACAAATAATCAACAATAACAACAAATACAATGGCAATCCTCGAGCCAACAATCCCCTCATCCCACCCACTCTCAAACACCTCCCAACATTCCGACTACAAAACACCAATGAAAAAGAACCATCCTTAACTCATACATTCCAACCCCCCCCCCCCCCCCCCCGCCCAATGTTGGATGTCATCCAATTCATTAAAATGCATGATGAACAAGGCCCATGAGTTGTAGAACTCTTGCATCCTCCTCCTCCTCAAACTTTACTTTCTCGAATGTTAAGAACTGCAGCAGATCACCAGGCTGAGGTACAGTGTGGAGAAACCGACCTCCACCCCAACAGAATCCGCCTTTGGCCGATTAGCAAGGTGAAGGTTAAGATATCTGCCTCCGCACGCGCTTCCAACCCGGCCGATCCAGTACGTGGAATATGGCTTCTAGGGAACCTGATTCGAGCCTCACGCGCACCGCTTTTGAGATTACCCTAAAGACCTATTTCCCCCTTAATCAATTTTAATCTTAATCTTCTTAATCAATCCCTTTGTCCTCCTTTGCTGGTTATAAACTACTCCCAATCCTCAGGTCTGCTGTTTTTTTCTGGCCAATTTGTGTGCCTCTTCCTTGAATCTAATACTTTAATTTCCCTTACAAGCCATAGGTTGGCCACCATTTACGTTGTATTTCTGCATCAGATAGGAATGACCAATTGTTGCTGTTCACTCATGTGCTCTTTAAATGTTTGCTACTGCCATCATCCCTTTAAGGGGCTGGTTTAGCTCACTGGGCTACATCGCTGGCTTTTAAAGCAGGCCAGCAGCACGGTTCAATTCCCGTACCAGCCTCCCCGAACAGGCGCCGGAATGTGGCGACTAGGGGCTTTTCACAGTAACTTCATTGAAGCCTACTCGTGACAATAAGCGATTTTCATTTCATTTTTCATTCAAGTAACATTCCCCAATCCATCAGAGCCAACTCACACCTCAAACGGTCAGAGTTTCCTTCACTTAGATTCAGCACTCTAGTCCCAGAATCAGCTATGCCACTCTCCAAGTTGATGAATAATTCTGTCACATTCTCTCGCTCATTTCCAAGGGGCCTCGCACAACCAGATTGACAATGATTCCGTTCTCATTATACAATACTCAGTCTAGGGTGGGCTGTTATCTAGTTAGCCCCTCAACGTATTGGTCCAGGAATTCTTCCGCTATGGTGTGTTACAGACGCCTGGTCAGCTCCCAACAGCGGCTAAAAGACTGGACCAGAGCCATAACCTTTTTAAGTTTTAAGACAGTGTGGAAAGATTGATTTATTCCCGGAGTGATAATATCAGAAATAAATCTTGGTTATTTTATAAACAAACGTTATTAAACAAAAGAAAATAAAACAATATTTAAACCTTTAAACTTCAATCCCAACAATAGTGGATTACATACAGTTTCTTATCCTTAACACACTAGTTCCCATTAATCAGCACTTTATCAGAACATGCAGCTTTCATGCCACATATACAGACAGGCAAAGACAATACTTGCATTTACGAAGCAATGTTTCTTCTGTTAGGGACATTTGTTCTGAACCCTTTTCCAAAGCCTGTCTCGGAGGCAATATTCATGACGGTCGATTTCCAAAGCCTTCTGCTGTTCCTGTTCAGAACAGGATTCTGTTCCTCTCTCAAAGCTCTGCCCAGCCCCTCAAACAAAGGTTCTGTGGGATTTCCAGACTGCAACCTATCATCGTTATCTTGGCTGTTTGATAGCCCACTCCTGTTTATACAGAAGAACAGAACCATGTGATTGATATTCAACTAACCTCCCATTGACTGACAAAGAAGCCATCAGACACGGTAATGGGCTAATAGCTGGTCAGACAGGAGTGTCCCAAAGGACAATGGAGCTGGGACATCTTGTGTAGTCCCACTAACAACTTTAAGCCTGACTGGGACGATGTGACTCGACCAGGTGTGGGCTTATCCCTCTAATTCTGTGCTAGCAGGTTTTTCTTCCCTCGGTCTGTTTCAAAAAAAATAAATTTAGAGTACCCAATTATGTTTTTCCCCAATTCAGAGGCAATTTAGCATGGCCAATCGATACCCTGCACATCTTTGGGTTGTGGGGGTGAAACCCTCGCAGGCACAGGGAGAATGTGCAAACTCCACACGGACAGTGCCCCAGGGTCTGGATCGAACCGGGGTCCTCAGCGCTGTGAAGCAGCAGTGCTAACCACTGTGCCACCATGTCGCTCCCCTCAGTCTGTTTAACCACTAAATTGCCTGCTGCATCTCTCATTTCTGGACCCAAGTTCCTGATATCTCCCTCGTGTAGCAATTGTTACTAATTTGATTTTCCCAATCTATATGCAGGTTAAAGTTACCCATGATTACAGATGTTCCTTTATCACATGCGTCTCTAATTTCCTGTTCAATACAATTCCCAACATCAGCTTTGTAGTTTGGGGGTCTACGTAGAACCCCTGCTAACGTTAATTTGCCCCTTGGTGTTTCTGAGCTTGACCCAGACAGATTCCACATCATCGGAGCGAATATCCTTCCTCACTATTGCCTTAAACACGAGCTTTCGGAGCGCAGCTCCTTCCTCAGGTGAATGGCGAGGTTCCTCGCCATTCACCTGAGGAAGGACCTGCGCTCCGAAAGCTCGTGTTTGAAACAAAGCTGTTGGACTTTAACCTGGTGTTGTAAGACTTCTTACTGTGCTCACCCCAGTCTAATGCCGGCATCTCCACATCATGACTACTGCCTTAATTTCCTCTTTAACCAGTATCGCCGTTTCCTTTTCGCCAGTCCTTCCTAAATACAGAATATTCCTGAATGTTCAATTCCCACCACTGGTCACTCTGTAGCCATGTCTCTGTAATCCTGACGATATCACACCCATTTACAACAATTGTGCGATTAGGGGACATAGCCTCAAAATAAGGGGAAGTAGATTTAGGACCGAGTTTAGGAGGAACTTCTTCGCCCAAAGGGTTGTGAATCTATGGAATTCCTTGCCCAGTGAAGCAGTTGAGGCTCCTTCATTACATGTTTTAAGGTAAAGATAGATAGTTTTTTGAAGAATAAAGGGATTAAGGGTTATGGTGTTCGGGCCGGAAAGTGGAGCTGAGTCCACAAAAGATCAGCCATGATCTAATTGAATGGCGGAGCAGGCTTGAGGGGCCAGATGGCCTACTCCTGCTCCTAGTTCTTATGTTCTTATGTTCTTATTAATTAATCCACTTTATTGTGAATGCATTAAGGCACAAAGTCATTAGGGTTGTCATTTTAACAGCCCCAAGCCCATTCCCTTTAGTTTTCACTCTGAATCTGGTTCCTGGTTTCTCTGCCTATCACTTTTCTTATTCCTCTTTCTGTCTTTGTTCCTGTCCTTGATTTCCCCTCCTCTGACTCGCTGCGTAGGTTCCCACCCCCCTCTTATTTCAGTTTAAACCCTCCCCAGCCACTCTAGCAAATACCCACCTTGGACATCAGTTCCAGTCCTGCCCCGGTTTAACCCGCCCAGTTTGTACAGGTCTCACCGCCCCCAGGTCCCAATGCCTCAGGAATCTGAAACCCTCCCCCTCACACCATCTCCTCAGCCACATATTCATCCGGAACGTCCTGCTATTTCCCCTCTGGCTAGTACGTGGAACTGGTAGTAATGCTGAGATCACTACCTTTGAGGTCCTACTTTTCAACTCACTTTGTAACTCCCTATTTCTGCTTTGAGGACCTCATCCGCTTTTTTAAACCCGATGTGGTTTGTACCAAAGTACCTTGTGTTGCTGATTGTATCTCCACCGATGTTAATTCCCTCACAGTCAGAGAGTTTTACAGAATGAGTCCCTTCGGCCCATCTTGCATATGTCAGCCATCCTATCCTAATCCCATTTTCCAAAACTATATCTGTAGCCTTGTCTGCTATTGAGTTTCACATGCTCATCTAAATGCTTCTGAAATGTTGTGAGCTCCCCGCCTCCACCCCCCTCTCAGGCAGCGAGTTCCCCATTCCCACCCCCCTCTCAGGCAGCGAGTTCCAGACTCCCACCCCCCTCTCAGGCTGCGAATTCCCCATTCCCACCCCCCTCTCAGGCAGCGAGTTCCCCATTCCCACCCCCCTCTCAGGCAGCGAGTTCCAGACTCCCACCCCCCTCTCAGGCAGCGAGTTCCCCATTCCCACCCCCCTCTCAGGCAGCGAGCTCCCCATTCCCACCCCCCTCTCAGGCAGCGAGTTCCCCATTCCCACCCCCCTCTCAGGCAGCGAGTTCCCCATTCCCACCCCCCTCTCAGGCAGCGAGTTCCCCATTCCCACCCCCCCTCTCAGGCAGCGAGTTCCAGACTCCCACCCCCCCTCTCAGGCAGCGAGTTCCCCATTCCCACCCCCCTCTCAGGCAGCGAGTTCCCCATTCCCACCCCCCTCTCAGGCAGCGAGTTCCCCATTCCCACCCCCCTCTCAGGCAGCGAGTTCCCCATTCCCACCCCCCTCTCAGGCAGCGAGTTCCCCATTCCCACCCCCCTCTCAGGCAGCGAGTTCCAGACTCCCACCCCCCTCTCAGGCAGCGAGTTCCCCATTCCCCACCCCCCTCTCAGGCAGCGAGTTCCCCATTCCCACCCCCCTCTCAGGCAGCGAGTTCCCCATTCCCACCCCCCTCTCAGGCAGCGAGTTCCCCATTCCCACCCCCCTCTCAGGCAGCGAGTTCCCCATTCCCACCCCCCTCTCAGGCAGCGAATTCCCCATTCCCACCCCCTCTCAGGCAGCGAGTTCCCCATTCCCACCCCCCTCTCAGGCAGCGAGTTCCCCATTCCCACCCCCCTCTCAGGCAGCGAGTTCCCCATTCCCACCCCCCTCTCAGGCAGCGAGTTCCCCATTCCCACCCCCCTCTCAGGCAGCGAGTTCCCAAATCCCACCCCCCTCTCAGGCAGCGAGTTCCCCATTCCCACCCCCCTCTCAGGCAGCGAGTTCCAGACTCCCACCCCCCTCTCAGGCAGCGAGTTCCCCATTCCCACCCCCCTCTCAGGCAGCGAGTTCCAGACTCCCACCCCCCTCTCAGGCAGCGAGTTCCCCATTCCCACCCCCTCTCAGGCAGCGAGTTCCCACATTCCCACCCCCCTCTCAGGCAGCGAGTTCCCATTCCCACCCCCCTCTCAGCAGCGAGTTCCCCATTCCCACCCCCTCTCAGGCAGCGAGTTCCCCATTCCCACCCCCCTCTCAGGCAGCGAGTTCCCCATTCCCACCCCCCTCAAGGCAGCGAGTTCCCCATTCCCACCCCCGCTCAGGCAGCGAGTTCCCACATTCCCACCCCCTCTTAGGCAAGCGAGTTCCCAGATCCCACCCCCCCTCAGGCAGCGAAGTTTCCCCACTTCCACCCCCCTCTCAGGCAGCGAGTTCCCTGACTTCCCACCCTCCTCTCAGGCAGCGAGTTCCCATTCCCACCCTCCTACTCAGGCAGCGAGTTTCCCCATTCCCACCCCCGTCTAGGCAGCGAGTTCCCCATTTCCCACCCCCCCTCTCAGCAGCGAGTTCCAGACTTCCCACCTCCCCCTCTCAGGCAGTGAGTGCCCCATTCCACCCCCCTCGTCAGACAGCGAGTTCCACCATTCCCCACCCCGCCTCTCAGGCAGCGAGTGCCCCATTCCCACCCCCCTCTCAGTGCAGCGAGTTCCCGACTTCCCACCCCCCTCTTCAGGCAGCGAGTTCCCCATTCCCACCGCCCCTCTCTAGATTCGGGCGAGTTCCCCATTCCCACCCACCTCTCAGGCAGCGAGTTCCAGACTCCCACCCCCCTCTCAGGCAGCGAGTTCCCCATTCCCACCCCCCTCTCAGGCAGCGAGTTCCTGATTCCCACCCCCCTCTCAGGCAGCGAGTTCCCCATTCCCACCCCCCTCTCAGGCAGCGAGTTCCCGATTCCCACCCCCCTCTCAGGCAGCGAGTTCCCCATTCCCACCCCCCTCTCAGGCAGCGAGTTCCCCATTCCCACCCCCCTCTCAGACAGCGAGTTCCCCATTCCCACCCCCCTCTCAGGAAGCGAGTTCCAGACTCCCACCCCCCCTATCAGGAAGCGAGTTCCAGACTCCCACCCCCCTCTCAGGCAGCGAGTTCCCCATTCCCACCCCCCCTCTCAGGAAGCGAGTTCCCCATTCCCACCCCCCTCTCAGGCAGCGAGTTCCAGACTCCCACCCCCCTCTCAGGCAGCGAGTTCCCCATTCCCACCCCCCTCTCAGGCAGCGAGTTCCCCATTCCCACCCCCCTCTCAGGCAGCGAGTTCCAGACTCCCACCCCCCTCTCAGGCAGCGAGTTCCCCATTCCCACCCCCCCTCTCAGGCAGCGAGTTCCCCATTCCCACCCCCCTCTCAGGCAGCGAGTTCCCCATTCCCACCCCCCCTCTCAGGAAGCAAGTTCCAGACTCCCACCCCCCCTCTCAGAAAGCGTTCCTGACTCCCACCCCCCTCTCAGGCAGCGAGTTCCAGGCTCCCACCCCCCTCTCAGGAAGCGAGTTCCAGACTCCCACCCCCCTCTCAGGCAGCGAGTTCCCCATTCCCACCCCCCTCTCAGGAAGCGAGTTCCAGACTCCCACCCCCCTCTGAATGGCAACGATTTTCCTCAAAGCTTCACCAAATCTCCTATTCCTTACTTTAAATTTGTGCCCCTGGTTATTGACCCCGCCGTGAATGGTAAACATTTCTCCCTATCTACCCTATCTGTGTCCCTCATAATATTGTTCACCTCAATCAGGTCCCCCCTCAGCCTTCTCCGCTCCAAGGAAAACAACCCCAGCCTAACCAGCCTCTCTTCACAGCTGAAACTCTCCAACCCAGGCAACATCCTGGTGAATCTCCCTCCGCACCCCCTCCAGTGGAACTTCACTCTTCCCATGGTATGGGGACCAGAACTACACATAGTACTCTCGCTGTGGCCTAACCAGCATTTTATGCAGCTCCATCATAACCTCTTGGCTTTTATATACTCTGCCTCGGCTAATAAAGGTAAGTATCCATTTGCCTCCTCAACCACCTTATTTACCTGTCCTGCTGCCCTCAGGAATCTGTGGACATGAACCCCAAGGTCCCTCTTGTCTCCTGTACATCCTCGCATCCTACTGTTCATTGTGTGTCCCTTGTCTTGTTAGTCCACCCAAAATGCATCACCTCACACTTTTCAGGGTTAAATTCCATTTGCCGTTGTTCTACCCATCTGACCAGTCTGTAATCTAAGTCTCCTCGCTTTTTAACCACACAACCAATTTTCGTGTCATCTGCAAACAGACAGATCATACCCCCACATTCACATTTAGATAGTGTATAGTACAAATAGCAAGGGCCCCAGCACTGATCCCGACAGAACACTATTGAACAAAGGGTTCAAAAAACAACCTCCCACCATCACTCTCTGCCTCTAGACATTAAACCAATTCTGGGTCCAATTCGCCAAATTGCCCTGGACCCATGGGTTCTTACCTTCTTGATCACTCTCCCATGTGGTACTTTGTTAAAAGCCTTACTGAAGTTCATATGGACTACATCAACTACTCTGCCCTGATCTACACACCTCAAAAAATTCAATCAAATTTGTTGGACATGATCTCCCATGACAAAGCTAGGCTGACTATCCTTGATTAATCCTGTCTCTTTGACAGTGTGAGGGAGCTGGATTAACATCAGTAGAGATACAGTCAGTAACACAGGGTGCTGGGGGGGGGGGGGGGGGGGGGGGGGGGAGGGGTTACTGAGTGACAGTGTGAGGGAGCTGGATTAACATCAGTAGAGATACAGTCAGTAACACAGGGTGCTGGGGAGAGGGTTTACTGAGTGACAGTGTGAGGGAGCTGGATTAACATCAATAGAGATACAGTCAGTAACACAGGGTGCTGGGGGAGAGGGGCTACTGAGTGACAGTGTGAGCGAACTGGCTTAACATCAGTATAGATACAGTCAGTAACACAGGGTGCTGGGGGAGAGGGGTTACTGAGTGACAGTGTGAGGGAGCTGGGGGAGAGGGGTTACTGAGTGACAGTGTGAGGGAGCTGGATTAACATCAGTATAGATACAGTCAGTAACACAGGGTGCTGGGGGAGAGGGGTTACTGAGTGACAATGTGAGGGAGCTGGATTAACATCAGTAGAGATACAGTCAGTAACACAGGGTGCTGGGGTAGAGGGGTTACTGAGAGACAGTGTGAGGGAGTTGGATTAACATCAGTAGGGATACAGTCAGTAACACAGGGTGCTGGGGGGAGTGGGGTTACTGAGTGACAGTGTGAGGGAGCTGGATTAACATCAATTGGGATACAGTCAGTAACACAGGGTGCTGGGGGAGCGGGGTTACTGAGTGACAGTGTGAGGGAGCTGGATTAACATCAGTAGAGATACAGTCAGTAACACAGGGTGCTGGGGTAGAGGGTTACTGAGTGACAGTGTGAGGGAGCTGGATTAACATCAATAGAGATACAGTCAGTAACACAGGGTGCTGGGGGGAGAGGGGTTACTGAGTGACAGTGTGAGGGAGCTGGATTAACATCAATATACAGTCAGTAACACAGGGTGCTGGGGGGGGGGGGGGGTTACTGAGTGACAGTGTGAGGGAGCTGGATTAACATCAGTAGAGATACAGTCAGTAACACAGGGTGCTGGGGGGAGAGGGGTTACTGAGAGACAGTGTGAGGGAGCTGGATTAACATCAGTAGAGATACAGTCAGTAACACAGGGTGCTGGGGGAGAGGGGTTACTGAGAGACAGTGTGAGGGAGCTGGATTAACATCAGTAGAGATACAGTCAGTAACACAGGGTGCTGGGGGGAGAGGGGTTACTGAGTGACAGTGTGAGGGAGCTGGATTAACATCAGTAGAGATACAGTCAGTAACACAGGGTGCTGGGGGAGAGGGGTTACTGAGTGACAGTGTGAGGGAGCTGGGGGAGAGGGGTTACTGAGTGACAGTGTGAGGGTGCTGGGGAGAAGGGTTACTGAGTGACAGTGTGAGGGAGCTGTATTAACATCAGTAGAGATACAGTCAGTAACACAGGGTGCTGGGGGAGAGGGGTTACTGAGTGACAGTGTGAGGGAGCTGGATTAACATCAGTAGAGATACAGTCAGTAACACAGGGTGCTGGGGGAGAGGGGTTACTGAGTGACAGTGTGAGGGAGCTGGATTAACACCGATAGAGATACAGTCAGTAACACAGTGTGCTGGGGGAGAGGGGTTACTGAGTGACAGTGTGAGGGAGCTGGATTAACATCAGTAGAGATACAGTCAGTAACACAGGGTGCTGGGGGAGAGGTTACTGAGTGACAGTGTGAGGGAGCTGGATTAACATCAGTAGAGATACAGTCAATAACACAGGGTGCTGGGGGGAGAACGGGTTACTGAGTGACAGTGTGAGGGAGCTGGATTAACATCAGTAGAGATACAGTCAATAACACAGGGCGCTGGGGGAGAGGGGTTACTGAGTGACAGTGTGAGGGAGCTGAATTAACATCAGTAGAGATAGAGTTAGTAACACAGGGTGCTGGGGGAGAGGGGTTACTGAGTGACAGTGTGAGGGAGCTGGATTAACATCAGTAGAGATACAGTCAGTAACACAGGGTGCTGGGGGAGAGGTTACTGAGTGACAGTGTGAGGGAGCTGGATTAACATCAGTAGAGATACAGTCAATAACACAGGGTGCTGGGGGGGAGACGGGTTACTGAGTGACAGTGTGAGGGAGCTGGATTAACATCAGTAGGGATACAGTCAGTAACACAGGGTGCTGGGGGGGAGGGGTTACTGAGTGACAGTGTGAGGGAGATGGATTAACATCAGTAGAGATACAGTCAGTAACACAGGGTGCTGGGGGGAGAGGGGTTACTGAATGACAGTGTGAGGGAGCTGGATTAACATCAGTAGGGATACAGTCAGTAACACAGGGTGCTGGGGGAGAGGGGTTACTGAGTGACAGTGTGAGGGAGCTGGATTAACATCAGTAGAGATACAGTCAGTAACACAGGGTGCTGGGGGAGAAGGGTTACTGAGTGACAGTGTGAGGGAGCTGGATTAACATCAGTAGAGATACAGTCAGTAACACAGGGTGCTGGGGGGAGAGGGGTTACTGAGTGACAATGTGAGGGAGCTGGATTAACATCAGTAGAGATACAGTCAGTAACACAGGGTGCTGGGGGAGAGGGGTTACTGAGAGACAGTGTGAGGGAGCTGGATTAACATCAGTAGAGATACAGTCAGTAACACAGGGTGCTGGGGGGAGAGGGGTTACTGAGTGACAGTGTGAGGGAGCTGGATTAACATCAGTAGAGATACAGTCAGTAACACAGGGTGCTGGGGGAGAGGGGTTACTGAGTGACAGTGTGAGGGAGCTGGGGGAGAGGGGTTACTGAGTGACAGTGTGAGGGTGCTGGGGAGAAGGGTTACTGAGTGACAGTGTGAGGGAGCTGTATTAACATCAGTAGAGATACAGTCAGTAACACAGGGTGCTGGGGGAGCGGGGTTACTGAGTGACAGTGTGAGGGAGCTGGATTACATCAGTAGAGATACAGTCAGTAACACAGGGTGCTGGGGGAGAGGGGTTACTGAGTGACAGTGTGAGGGAGCTGGATTAACATCAGTAGAGATACAGTCAGTAACACAGGGTGCTGGGGGAGAGGGGTTACTGAGTGACAGTGTGAGGGAGCTGGGGGAGAGGGGTTACTGAGTGACAGTGTGAGGAGCTGGATTAACATCAGTAGAGATACAGTCAGTAACACAGGGTGCTGGGGGAGAGGTTACTGAGTGACAGTGTGAGGGAGCTGGATTAACATCAGTAGAGATACAGTCAATAACACAGGGTGCTGGGGGGGAGAGGGGTTACTGAGTGACAGTGTGAGGGAGCTGGATTAACATCAGTAGAGATACAGTCAATAACACAGGGCGCTGGGGGAGAGGGGTTACTGAGTGACAGTGTGAGGGAGCTGAATTAACATCAGTAGAGATAGAGTTAGTAACACAGGGTGCTGGGGGGAGAGGGTTACTGATGGACAGTGTGAGGAAGCTGGATTAACATCAGTAGAGATACAGTCAGTAACACAGGGTGCTGGGGGAGAGGGGCTACTGAGTGACAGTGTGAGGGAGCTGGATTAACATCAGTAGAGATACAGTCAGTAACACAGGGTGCTGGGGGAGAGGGGTTACTGAGTGACAGTGTGAGGGAGCTGGTATTAACATCAGTAGAGATACAGTCAGTAACACAGGGTGTTGGGGGAGAGGGGTTACTGAGTGACAGTGTGAGGGAGCTGGATTGGCATCAGTAGAGATACAGTCAATAACACAGGGCGCTGGGGGAGAGGGGTTACTGAGTGACAGTGTGAGGGAGCTGGATTAACATCAGTAGAGATAGAGTCAGTAACACAGGGTGCTGTGGGGGAGAGGGGTTACTGAGTGACAGTGTGAGGGAGCTGGATTAACATCAGTAGAGACAGTCAGTAACACAGGGTGCTGGGGGAGAGGTTACTGAGTGACAGTGTGAGGAGCTGGATTAACATCAGTAGAGATACAGTCAGTAACACAGGGTGCTGGGGGAGAGGGGTTACTGAGTGACAGTGTGAGGAAGCTGGATTAACATCAGTAGAGATACAGTCAGTAACACAGGGTGCGGGGGAGAGGGGCTACTGAGTGACAGTGTGAGGGAGCTGGATTAACATCAGTAGAGATACAGTCAGTAACACAGGGTGCTGGGGGGAGAGGGGTTACTGAGTGACAGTGTGAGGGAGCTGGATTAACATCAGTAGAGATACAGTCAGTAACACAGGGTGTTGGGGGAGAGGGATTACTGAGTGACAGTGTGAGGGAGCTGGATTGGCATCAGTAGAGATACAGTCAATAACACAGGGCGCTGGGGGAGAGGGGTTACTGAGTGACAGTGTGAGGGAGCTGAATTAACATCAGTAGAGATAGAGTTAGTAACACAGGGTGCTGGGGGAGAGGGGTTACTGAGTGACAGTGTGAGGGAGCTGGATTAACATCAGTAGAGATACAGTCAGTAACACAGGGTGCTGGGGGAGAGGTTACTGAGTGACAGTGTGAGGGAGCTGGATTAACATCAGTAGAGATACAGTCATAACACAGGGTGCTGGGGGGGAGACGGGTTACTGAGTGACAGTGTGAGGGAGCTGGATTAACATCAGTAGGGATACAGTCAGTAACACAGGGTGCTGGGGGGAGGGGTTACTGAGTGACAGTGTGAGGGAGATGGATTAACATCAGTAGAGATACAGTCAGTAACACAGGGTGCTGGGGGGAGAGGGGTTACTGAGTGACAGTGTGAGGGAGCTGGATTAACATCAGTAGGGATACAGTCAGTAACACAGGGTGCTGGGGGAGAGGGGTTACTGAGTGACAGTGTGAGGGAGCTGGATTAACATCAGTAGAGATACAGTCAGTAACACAGGGTGCTGGGGGAGAAGGGGTTACTGAGTGACAGTGTGAGGGAGCTGGATTAACATCAGTAGAGATACAGTCAGTAACACAGGGTGCTGGGGGGAGAGGGGTTACTGAGTGACAATGTGAGGGAGCTGGATTAACATCAGTAGAGATACAGTCAGTAACACAGGGTGCTGGGGGAGAGGGGTTACTGAGTGACAGTGTGAGGGAGCTGGATTAACATCAGTAGAGATACAGTCAGTAACACAGGGTGCTGGGGGGAGAGGGGTTACTGAGTGACAGTGTGAGGGAGCTGGATTAACATCAGTAGAGATACAGTCAGTAACACAGGGTGCTGGGGGAGAGGGGTTACTGAGTGACAGTGTGAGGGAGCTGGGGGAGAGGGGTTACTGAGTGACAGTGTGAGGGTGCTGGGGAGAAGGGTTACTGAGTGACAGTGTGAGGGAGCTGTATTAACATCAGTAGAGATACAGTCAGTAACACAGGGTGCTGGGGGAGCGGGGTTACTGAGTGACAGTGTGAGGGAGCTGGATTAACATCAGTAGAGATACAGTCAGTAACACAGGGTGCTGGGGGAGAGGGGTTACTGAGTGACAGTGTGAGGGAGCTGGATTAACATCAGTAGAGATACAGTCAGTAACACAGGGTGCTGGGGGAGAGGGGTTACTGAGTGACAGTGTGAGGGAGCTGGGGGAGAGGGGTTACTGAGTGACAGTGTGAGGGAGCTGGATTAACATCAGTAGAGATACAGTCAGTAACACAGGGTGCTGGGGGAGAGGTTACTGAGTGACAGTGTGAGGGAGCTGGATTAACATCAGTAGAGATACAGTCAATAACACAGGGTGCTGGGGGGGAGAGGGGTTACTGAGTGACAGTGTGAGGGAGCTGGATTAACATCAGTAGTGATACAGTCAATAACACAGGGCGCTGGGGGAGAGGGGTTACTGAGTGACAGTGTGAGGGAGCTGAATTAACATCAGTAGAGATAGAGTTAGTAACACAGGGTGCTGGGGGAGAGGGGTTACTGAGTGACAGTGTGAGGAAGCTGGATTAACATCAGTAGAGATACAGTCAGTAACACAGGGTGCTGGGGGAGAGGGGCTACTGAGTGACAGTGTGAGGGAGCTGGATTAACATCAGTAGAGATACAGTCAGTAACACAGGGTGCTGGGGGAGAGGGGTTACTGAGTGACAGTGTGAGGGAGCTGGATTAACATCAGTAGAGATACAGTCAGTAACACAGGGTGTTGGGGGAGAGGGATTACTGAGTGACAGTGTGAGGGAGCTGGATTGGCATTAGTAGAGATACAGTCAGTAACACAGGGTGCTGGGGGGAGGGGTTACTGAGTGACAGTGTGAGGGAGATGGATTAACATCAGTAGAGATACAGTCAGTAACACAGGGTGCTGGGGGAGAGGGGTTACTGAGTGACAGTGTGAGGGAGCTGGATTAACATCAGTAGGGATACAGTCAGTAACACAGGGTGCTGGGGGAGAGGGGTTACTGAGTGACAGTGTGAGGGAGCTGGATTAACATCAGTAGAGATACAGTCAGTAACACAGGGTGCTGGGGGAGAAGGGTTACTGAGTGACAGTGTGAGGGAGCTGGATTAACATCAGTAGAGATACAGTCAGTAACACAGGGTGTTGGGGGAGAGGGGTTACTGAGTGACAGTGTGAGGGAGCTGGATTAACATCAGTAGAGATACAGTCAGTAACACAGGGTGCTGGGGAGAGAGGTTACTGAGAGACAGTGTGAGGGAGCTGGATTAAC
Source organism: Scyliorhinus canicula (assembly GCF_902713615.1). Lineage (NCBI taxonomy): Eukaryota > Metazoa > Chordata > Chondrichthyes > Carcharhiniformes > Scyliorhinidae > Scyliorhinus > Scyliorhinus canicula. The sequence goes on from NC_052163.1 coordinate 2,844,780, forward strand.
ATCAGTAGAGATACAGTCAGTAACACAGGGTGCTGGGGGAGAGGGGTTACTGAGTGACACATTTCTACAATGATCATTTCCAAGTGCTGTGTTGTGGGAGGTAACTTCTAAATGGAAGTTTGAACTGAGGTGTGACTTTGGGGTATCAATGGTTGTTAAAGATTCCACTAACCCTAGGAAGGAAAGCAGGTTGCCTGGTTAACATTCCTCCCTCAACCAGGTGCGCCAAAAACAGATTTACTTCCCCATATGGTCATTTCCTGTGTGTGGGATCTTACTTTGCACAAAATGACTGCACCCCAGCTCAAAGTGATTTCACAGCATATTATTGGAAAAGAGTTATTTAAATAGGACCCTGTGTCCTGTGTTACTCTGTGTTCAATATGAGTTACAGGGGTAGTGGTATACAATACAGACACATTGGTTTCATTACTCTAGCCTCATTTCCCCCAGAAATGTTGGGCGGGATTCTCCCATTGGGCGGCTAAGTGCTGACGGTGGTGTAAAAACGGGAGTGTTTTACTGCGGTGTCGGTGCCTATCCCGGGACCCCATTCTGCCGCCCACAGGGGCTAACACGGTGCTGGAGTGGCCCATCCCGCTCCAGCTGCCGATGCCTGAACTCGGTGCCGCGGGGTCCGTGCGTCCGCAGTGGCCTTCTTCCCCGCCCCAACGCCAAATGGTGCAGGGCTACAGGAGCCGGCGTGGAGGAAAGGAGGCCGGGGGACAGAGAGGCCGGCTCACCGATCGGTCAGCCCCAATCGCGGGCCAGGCCACTCTGGAGGCACCCCTTCGGGGTCTGACCCCCCCATCCCCCCCCATCAGGCCGCCCCCGGACCTTTCAAAGCCGAGGTCCCGCCAGCTCAGAGGATGTTAGAAAGCCGCCGGCGGGACTCGGCTTTTTGGTGTGACGGCCCCTCGGCCCACCCAGGCCTGAGAATCATCGCGCCAGCCGGGATTCTCCAATCCCCGGCCGGCGCCTCCCCCACCACACCGGCCCCATTGGCGCCAATTCTCCGCTCTGCGACCTGGCCGGGGGTTGGAGAAACCCGCCCGTTATTTGTCTAATGATAGATCTGACAATGTCAGCAGAACAGAGCAGCAACCAGAGAGGACAGGCAGGTAGACTGCATCACAGAGATTGAGGGACAGTGTGAGAGTTGCATTTACTCAGGTTTCATCCTGATCAAATTCAGACTTTCAGAAACCTCCACCCTCCTCATAATTCATTGCCCATTTACACTGAGACAGGAGAGGGAAAGAGGTAAAATAGAGGACTCAGAGACAGGGCGGGAAAAAAGACAGTGATCAAGAGAGAACAAGAAGCAGAGACACAACAGAAAGATTGGGAGGCAGAAAAAACTGAGATTGAGAAAAATAGGTATTTCTCCTTATCTGCCTGTCTGTCTCTGTCTGTCTGTCTCTGCCTGCCTGTCTGTCTCTCTCTGCCTGTCTGTCTCTGCCTGTCTGCCTCTGCCTGCCTGTCTCTGCCTGTCTATCTCTGCCTGTCTGTCTCTGCCTGCCTGTCTCTGCCTGTCTGTCTCTGCCTGCCTGTCTGTCTCTGCCTGTCTCTGCCTGCCTGCCTCTGCCTGTCTGTCTCTGCCTGTCTGTCTCTGCCTGTCTGTCTCTGCCTGTCTCTGCCTGCCTGTCTCTGCCTGCCTCCCTCTGCCTGTCTCTGCCTGTCTGTCTCTGCCTGTCTCTGCCTGCCTGTCTCTGCCTGCCTGTCTCTGCCTGTCTGTCTGTCTCTGCCTGTCTCTGCCTGTCTGTCTCTGCCTGTCTATCTCTGCCTCCCTGTCTCTGCCTGTCTGCCTCTGCCTGTCTCTGCCTCACTGTCTCTGCCTGTCCGTCTCTGCCTGTCTGTCTCTGCCTGTCGGTCTCTGCCTGTCTGTCTCTGCCTCCCTGTCTCTGCCTCCCTGTCTCTGCCTGCCTGTCTCTGCCTGTCGGTCTCTGCCTGCCTGTCTCTGCCTGCCTGTCTCCGCCTGTCTGTCTCTGCCTGTCTATCTCTGCCTGTCTGTCTCTGCCTGTCTGTCTCTGCCTCCCTGTCTCTGCCTGCCTGTCTCTGCCTGCCTGTCTCTGCCTGTCTGTCTCTGCCTGTCTGTCTGTCTCTGCCTGTCTCTGCCTGTCTGTCTCTGCCTCTCTGTCTCTGCCTCTCTGTCTCTGCCTCCCTCTGCCTGCCTGTCTCTGCCTGCCTGTCTCTGCCTGCCTCCCTCTGCCTGCCTCCCTCTGCCTTGCTACATTGTCTGTTCTGCTGACCTTGTCTGTTCTATTATTAGACAGATTAATTACCTCAAAATTTAATTTCTGGGGAAAATTGTGTTATAATAATGAAACAGGGAGAAAGTGAGACAGAAGCAGAGGAAAACTGGACAGGTGAGAGAGAGAGAGAGAGAGAGAGAGGGAGCAGTGGTAGTGAGTGAAGGGAGTGAGGGGTAGAGCTCCTGCTGGAGGTCAGAGCTGGGGGTAATGGGGTCCTTGCCAATCAGGCAAATGCAGCCCCAACCATGAGAATGCAGAAACTGTTGCCATGGCAATGCGAGTCAAACATGGCCACTTCCTGAACACTTGGTATTTCTAAAACTGACAATTGTATATAATATTTGTTCTGCATTGCTTTCAATCTAATTGACCTTGACTGTGAGATACACACACATCGTGAGGGACTGTGAATTCTTTCTCTAGATTGTGAGCTCCTTGTGAATGGATTGATTTTACCACATCACAGAGAATAGAAGGCTAGCTCTCTCAATTTATCAAACTCAACACAGCAATTGTTCACCAGCTAACATAGAACACGGCAGTACCCTTACCACTCTCCTCCTCTGATCTTCCCTCACTCCCTCTCTCACTGCCCTCACCCTCCCTCTCTCCCTCCATTCATGTCCCCTTCCACACCTCTCTCTTCCATTAGAGATACAGTCAGTAACACAGGGTGCTGGGGGAGAGGGGTTACTGAGTGACAGTGTGAGGGTGCTGGGGAGAGGGGTTACTGATGACAGTGTGAGGGAGCTGGATTAACATCAGGAGAGATACAGTCAGTAACACAGGGTGCTGGGGGAGAGGGGCTACTGAGTGACAGTGTGAGGGAGCTGGATTAACATCAGTAGAGATACAGTCAGTAACACAGGGTGCTGGGGGGAGGGGTTACTGAGTGACAGTGTGAGGGAGCTGGATTAACATCAGTAGAGATACAGTCAGTAACACAGGGTGCTGGGGGGGGGAGGGGTTACTGAGTGACAGTGTGAGGGTGCTGGGGAGAGGGGTTACTGAGTGACAGTGTGAGGGAGCTGGATTAACATCAGTAGAGATACAGTCAGTAACACAGGGTGCTGGGGGAGAGGGGCTACTGAGTGACAGTGTGAGGGAGCTGGATTAACATCAGTAGAGATACAGTCAGTAACACAGGGTGCTGGGGGAGAGGGGTTACTGAGTGACAGTGTGAGGGAGCTGGATTAACATCAGTAGAGATACAGTCAGTAACACAGGGTGCTGGGGGGAGAGGGGTTACTGAGTGACAGTGTGAGGAGCTGGATTAACATCAGTAGAGATACAGGGCGGGATTCTCCGTAGCCCTTCGTAACGCGGGTTGCCTGCGAAAAAAATCGGTGTTAATCACTCCGGCGTCGGGGCCTTCTTTAAGGCCGCTATTTCTCCGTTCCCGGAGGGGCTAGCAGCTGACTGACGCGATACGCGTCAGTTTCTCCAGCTGCGGAAGTGGTGAGACCCGGCGTATTTTGGAGGAGGAGGAGGAGAGACAGACCCGGCAGTTGGGGGGGGGGGGGTGGGTGGTGTGTTCCCGGCATTTTGGGGGGGGGGGGGGGTGGTTCCGGCATTGGGGGGGGGGGGGGGGGGGGGAGGTGTGTTCCGCATTTTGGGGGTGGGGTTTGGGGGCAGCGGCGGGCAGAGAGGGGGGGCGACGGATGCCCGGGCCAACGCACCGTCGCCCCCCCCCCTCTGTACGCCGCTGCCCCTACCCCAACCCCCCCTCACCACCCCTACCTCAACCCCCCCTCACCACCCCTACCTCCCTCCCCACCACCCTACCTCCCTCCCCACCACCCCTACCTCCCTCCCCACCACCCCTACCCCCCTCCAACGCCGGGTCTTTCCCCCCCCCCCCCCCACGCCGGGTCCCCCCCCCCCCCCAACGCCGGGTCCCCCCCCCCCTCACGCCGGTACCCACACCCCGTCCCCCTCCCTCTGAAGGCCGGTACCCACACCCCCCCTCTCTCCTCCGCCCCCCCCTCTCTCTCCTCCTCCCCCCCCCCTCTATCTCCTCCTCCCCCCCCTCTCCTCCTCCCTCCCCTCTCCTCCTCCCCCCCCCTCCCTCTCTCCTCCTCCCCCCCCTCCCTCTCTCCTCCTCCCCCCCCTCTCCTCCTCCCCCACTCCCTCTCTTCCTCCTCCCCCCCTCCCTCTCCTCCTCCTCCCCCCCCTCCCTCTCTCCTCCTCCCCCCCTCCCTCCTCCTCTCCTCCCCCCCCTCCCTCTCTCCTCCTCCCCCCCCCTTCCTTCCTCTGTTAGTGGGGGGGGGGGTGCGGCGTTAGTGGGGTGTGGGGGTGCGGCGTTGGAGGGGGGGTAGGGGTGGTGAAGGGGGTAGGGGTGGTGAAGGGAGGGGGTTGGGGTAGGGGCAGCTGCGTGCAGAGGGGGGGCGACGGTGCGTTGGCCCCGGGCATCCGTCGCCCCCCCTCTCTGCCCGCCGCTGCCCCCAAACCCCCCGATGCCGCAACCCACCCCCCCGATGGCCGCAACCCACCCCCCCGATGGCCGCAACCCACCCCCCCGATGGCCACAACCCACCCCCCCGATGCCGCAACCCCCCCCCGATGCCGCAACCCACCCCCCCCTATGCCGCAAACCCCCCCCCGATGCCGCAACCCACCCCCCCCATGTCCGCAACCCACCCCCCCCTAGGCCGCACCCACCCCCCCCCGATGCCGCAACCCACCCCCCCCCGATGCCGCAACCCACACCCCCCCCCGAGTGCCGCAACCCACCCCCGACACTGAACGGCGTCAACCATCATCATGGTTGACGCCGTTTTAAAATCAACTGTGATTTTCGCCGACGTGGACCCGTGGCCACGTCGGCGGACTTCGGCCCATCCGGGCCGGAGATTTAAGGTCAGTGCAAAAAAAATGAAATCCCGCCGGCGCCAGCCTGTTTCACAGGCTGCCGGCGGGATTGCACAACGCCGGTTTTTTACCGGCGGGAGAATTCGAAAACCTGCGGGAGCGGAAATAACGCCGCTTCCCACCAATTCTCCGACCCTGGCTTGGGGGCGGAGAATCCCGCCCACATTCAGTAACACAGGGTGCTGGGTGGAGAGGGGTTACTGAGTGACAATGTGAGGAGCTGGATTAACATCAGTAGGGATACAGTCATAACACAGGGTGCCTGGGGGAGAGGGGTTACTGAGTGGACAGTGTGAGGGAGCTGGATTAACATCAGTAGGGATACAGTCAGTAACACAGGGTGCTGGGGGAGAGGGGTTACTGAGAGACAGTGTGAGGGAGCTGGATTAACATCAGTAGAGATACAGTCAGTAACACAGGGTGCTGGGGGGAGAGGGGTTACTGAGTGGACAGTGTGAGGGAGCTGAATAACATCAGTAGATATAGTCAGTAACACGGGGAACTAACTCACACCAAGGCCTAATCTCTTACCCACCCATACCAACAAACTCTCACCAAGTCTTGCTCTTATACAGTTTGCAACCCGCTATGTTAGCTTTATTGGTAGAGGAATTGAGTTTCGGAGCCATGAGGTGATGTTGTCAGTTGTACAAAACTCTGGTGCGGCCGCATTTGGAGTATTGTGTCCAGTTCTGGTCGCCACATTATAGGAAGGATGTGGAAGCATTGGAAAGGGTACAGAGGAGCTTTACAAGGATGTTGCCTGGTATGGAGGGAAGATCTTACGAGGAAAGGCTGAAGGACTTGAGGCTGTTTTCGTTAGAGAGAAGAAGGTTAAGAGGGGACTAAATTGAGGCATACAAGATGATCAGAGGATTAGATAGGGTGGACATCGAGAGCCTTTTTCCTCGGATGGTGATGTCCAGCACGAGGGGACATAGCTTTAAATTGAGGGGAGATAGATATAGGACAGATGTCAGAGGTAGGTTCTTTACTCAGAGAGTAGTAAGGGCGTGGAATGCCCTGCCTGCAACAGTAGTGGACTCGCCAACACTAAACGCATCCAATGGTCATTGAATAGACATATGGACGATAAGGGAATAGTGTAGATGGGCTTTAGAGGGGTTTCACAGGTCGCGCAACATCGAGGGCCGAAGGGCCTGTACTGCGCTGTAATGTTCTATGTTCTATGTTTCCCAGATAAGTTGCTTCTTGATTTTCTGGGTGGCAGGGCGGCCTCACGGCACCAAGGTCCCAGGTTTGATCCCAGCCCCAGGTCACTGTCCGTGTGCAGTTTGCATATTCTCCTTGTGGCTGTGTGGATCTCACCCTCACAGCACAAAAGATGTGCAGGGGTAGGTGAATTGGCCACCCTAAATTGCCCTTTAATTGAAAAAAAAAAGAATTGGGTACACTAAATTTATATTAAAAATGCTACATCTTGATTATAAATTTCCCAACCTTGCTTTCAAATCTCCACATGGCTTCCCGCTCCCTGTATCTGGGATCGCTCCCCCCCCCCCCCCCCCCCCCCCCTCCGGCCACTGCCCTCCTCCACCTCTGGCCTCTGCCACATGCCTGATTTTATTGCTTCAATATTGTTGGCCGTGCCTCCAGCTGCCTGTGTTCCAGCTTTGGAATTCCTTCCTTAAACCCCTCGGCTTTGCCTTCCTCTCTCCATCTTTAAGATGTTCCTTGAAACCTCCCTCTCTGGCCAGGATTTTGGAGATGTGAGCTGCTATCCCCAATGTGCCTTGGTGTTAATTTCGTTTCATTAGGTTCTGTTATTAGACCTTGGCCTGTAATACATCATTTAGTGCCCCAGATAAATACAGGTTATTGTTATTCTGTGACCAAATAGAAACCTTCTTGTTTGCGTAAAATCCTAACTCTCACTCAGATTACGAGATAATCCAGTAAAGTAGCTAATCCTTTGCCAAGACACTCACTGTTTGAATAACTCTGTGTCCGTTCCTGTCTGATGCTTCATTGCTACAAACAATCGCTGATTATTAATTATCTCCCCCCGGGGCAGAGTTTATCCCATTTTCACTTTGGATTTCTCTACATTCCCTAATGCTGCAAATCGCACCCCACCACTTTACATTTCATGTCTCTTCATTTTCATTCAGAATTTAATTTTTCATTAGTGTGAGGGATGTGAGTGCAGAGGAAATATAATATCCTCCACCTTTTACATCAATTGGCAGCACGGGGTTAGATACAGAATAAAGCTCCCTCTACATTGTTTCCATCAAAACACTCCCAGGACAGGTACAGCACGGGGTTCGATACAGAGTAAAGCTCCCTCTACACTGTCCTCATCAAACACTCCCAGGACAGGTACAGCACGGGGTTAGATACAGAGTAAAGCTCCTTACTACACTGTCCCCATCAACATTCCCAGTACAGGTACAGCACCCGGGTTAGATACAGAGTAAAGCTCCCTCTACACTGTCCCCATCAAACACTCCCAGGACAGGTAACAGCCACGGGGTTAGATACAGAGTAAAGCTCCCTTTACACTGTCCCCATCAACACGCCCAGGACAGGTACAGCACGGGGTTAGATACAGAGTAAAGCTCCCTCTACACTGTCCCCATCAAAACACTCCCATGACAGGTACACATGGGGTTAGGATACAGAGTAAAGCTCCCACTACACTGTCCCCATCAAACACTCCCAGGGACAGGTACAGCACGGGGTTAGACACAGAGTAAAGCTCCCTCTACACGGTATCCCATCAAACATTCCCAGGACAGGTATAACACGGGGTTAGATACAGAGTAAAGCTCCCTCTACACTGTATCCCATCAAACATTCCCAGGACAGGTACAGCACGGGGGTAGATACAGAGTAAAGCTCCCTCACACTGTCCCATCAAACATTCCAGGACAGGTACAGCACGGGGTTAGATACAGAGTAAAGCTCCCTCTACACTGTCCCCATCAAACACATCCAGGACAGGTACAGCACAGGTTAGATACAGAGTAAAGCTCCCTCTACACTGTCCCCATCAAACATTCCCAGGACAGTACTGCCAAGGGGTTAGATACAGAGTAAGCTCCCTCTCCACTGACCCATCAAAAACTCCCAGGACAGGAACAGCACGGTTTGAGATACAGAGTAAAGCTCCCTCCTACACTGTCCCCATCAAACACTCCCAGGACAGGTACAGCACGGGGTT